>NW_027219840.1:0-43071 GCF_027580195.1 Bos mutus | reverse complement strand
AGTCACGCGATCAGTGTATGATCAGCTTCGTGATCAGTGTCATGATCAGCCACGTGATCAGTGCATGATCAGGCACGATCAGAATCAGTGCATGATCAGCCACGCGATCAGTGTATGATCAGCCACGTTATCAGTGCATGATCAGCCACGTGATCAGTGCATGATCAGCCACGTGATCAGTGCATGATCAGTCACGTGATCAGTGCATGATCAGCCACGTGATCAGTGCATGATCAGCCACGTGATCAGTGCATGATCAGTCACGTGATCAGTGCATGATCAGCCACGTGATCAGTGCATGATCAGCCACGTGATCAGTGCATGATCAGTCACGTGATCAGTGCATGATCAGCCACGTGATCAGTGCATGATCAGTCACGTGATCATCAGCATGATCAGCCACGTGATCAGTGCATGATCAGCCACGTGATCAGTGCATGATCAGCCACGTGATCAGTGCATGATCAGCCACGTGATCAGTGTATGATCAGCCACGTGATCAGTGCATGATCAGCCACGTGATCAGTGCATGATCAGCCACGTGATCAGTGCATGATCAGCCACGTGATCAGTGCATGATCAGCCACGTGATCAGTGCATGATCAGCCACGTGATCAGTGCATGATCAGCCACGTGATCAGTGCATGATCAGCCACGTGATCAGTGCATGATCAGTCACGTGATCAGTGCATGATCAGCCACGTGATCAGTGCATGATCAGCCACGTGATCAGTGCATGATCAGCCACGTGATCAGTGCATGATCAGCCACGTGATCAGTGCATGATCAGCCACGTGATCAGTGCATGATCAGTGATCAGTGCATGATCAGTGATCAGTGCATGATCAGTCACGTGATCAGTGCATGATCAGCCACGTGATCAGTGCATGATCAGCCACGTGATCAGTGCATGATCAGCCACGTGATCAGTGCATGATCAGCCACGTGATCAGTGCATGATCAGCCACGTGATCAGTGCATGATCAGCCACGTGATCAGTGCATGATCAGCCACGTGATCAGTGCATGATCAGCCACGTGATCAGTGCATGATCAGCCACGTGATCAGTGCATGATCAGCCACGTGATCAGTGCATGATCAGCCACGTGATCAGTGCATGATCAGCCACGTGATCAGTGCATGATCAGCCACGTGATCAGTGCATGATCAGTCACGTGATCAGTGCATCAGTCACGTGATCATGATCAGCCACGTGATCAGTGCATGATCAGCCACGGTGATCAGTGCATGATCAGCCACGTGATCAGTGCATGATCAGCCACGTGATCAGTGCATGATCAGCCACGTGATCAGTGCATGATCAGTCACGCGATCAGTGTATGATCAGCCACGTGATCAGTGCATGATCAGCCACGTGATCAGTGCATGATCAGTCACGTGATCAGTGCATGATCAGCCACGTGATCAGTGCATGATCAGCCACGTGATCAGTGCATGATCAGCCACGTGATCAGTGCATGATCAGGCATGTGATCAGTGCATGATCAGCCACGTGATCAGTGCATGATCAGCCACGTGATCAGTGCATGATGCACAGTCACGTGATCAGTGCATGATCAGCCACGTGATCAGTGCATGATCAGTCACGTGATCAGTGCATGATCAGCCACGTGATCAGTGCATGATCAGCCACGTGATCAGTGCATGATCAGCCACGTGATCAGTGCATGATCAGTCACGTGATCAGTGCATGATCAGCCACGTGATCAGTGCATGATCAGCCACGTGATCAGTGCATGATCAGCCACGTGATCAGTGCATGATCAGCACGTGATCAGTGCATGATCAGTCACGTGATCAGTGCATGATCAGCCACGTGATCAGTGCATGATCAGCCACGTGATCAGTGCATGATCAGCCACGTGATCAGTGCATGATCAGCCACGGGATCAGTGCATGATCAGCACGTGATCAGTGCATGATCAGTCACGTGATCAGTGCATGATCAGCCACGTGATCAGTGCATGATCAGCCACGTGATCAGTGCATGATCAGCCACGTGATCAGTGCATGATCAGCCACGTGATCAGTGCATGATCAGCCACGTGATCAGTGCATGATCAGCCACGTGATCAGTGCATGATCAGCCACGTGATCAGTGATCATGATCAGCCACGTGATCAGTGCATGATCAGCCACGTGATCAGTGCATGATCAGCACGTGATCAGTGCATGATCAGCCGTGATCAGTGCATGATCAGCCACGTGATCAGTGCGCAGCTTGTGATCAGTGCATGATCAGCCACGTGATCAGTGTGCGATCAGCCACGTGATCAGTGCATGATCAGCCACGTGATCAGTGCATGATCAGTCACGTGATCAGTGCATGATCAGCCACGTGATCAGTGTGCATGATCAGTCAGTGCATGATCAGTGCATGATCAGCCACGTGATCAGTGCATGATCAGCCACGTGATCAGTGCATGATCAGCCACGTGATCAGTGCATGATCAGCCACGTGATCAGTGCATGATCAGCCACGTGATCAGTGCATGATCAGCCACGTGATCAGTGCATGATCAGCCACGTGATCAGTGCATGATCAGCCACGTGATCAGTGCATGATCAGCCACGTGATCAGTGCATGATCAGCCACGTGATCAGTGCATGATCAGCCACGTGATCAGTGCATGATCAGCCACGTGATCAGTGCATGATCAGCCACGTGATCAGTGTGTGATCAGCCACGTGATCAGTGCATGATCAGCCACGTGATCAGTGCATGATCAGCCACGTGATCAGTGCGTGCATGATCAGCCAGCATCATCAGTGCATGATCAGCCACGTGATCAGTGCATGATCAGCCACGTGATCAGGTGTATGATCAGCACGTGATCAGTGCATGATCAGTCACGTGATCAGTGCGATCAGTGCATGATCAGGCCACGTGATCAGTGCATGATCAGTCACGTGATCAGTGCATGATCAGCCACGTGATCAGTGCATGATCAGCCACGTGATCAGTGCATGATCAGCCACGTGATCAGTGCATGATCAGCCACGTGATCAGTGCATGATCAGCCACGTGATCAGTGCATGATCAGCCACGCGTGATCAGTGCATGATCAGCTCACGTGATCAGTGCATGATCAGCCACGTGATCAGTGCATGATCAGCACGTGATCAGTGCATGATCAGCCACGTGATCAGTGCATGATCAGCCACGTGATCAGTGTATGATCAGCCACGTGATCAGTGCATGATCAGTCATCAGTGATCAGTGCATGATCAGTGCATGATCAGTGTGATCAGTGCATGATCAGTCACGTGATCAGTGCATGATCAGCCACGTGATCAGTGCATGATCAGCCACGTGATCAGTGCATGATCAGTCACGTGATCAGTGCATGATCAGCCATGTGATCAGTGCATGATCAGCCACGTGATCAGTGCATGATCAGTCACGTGATCAGTGCATGATCAGCCACGTGATCAGTGCATGATCAGCCACGTGATCAGTGCATGATCAGCCACGTGATCAGTGCATGATCAGTCACGTGATCAGTGCATGATCAGCACGTGATCAGTGCATGATCAGCCACGTGATCAGTGCATGATCAGCCACGTGATCAGTGCATGATCAGTCACGTGATCAGTGCATGATCAGCCACGTGATCAGTGCATGATCGCCACGTGATCAGTGCATGATCAGCCACGTGATCAGTGCATGATCAGCCATGATCAGTGCATGATCAGCCACGTGATCAGTGCATGATCACACGTGATCAGTGTATGATCAGTCACGTGATCAGTGCATGATCAGCCACGTGATCAGTGCATGATCAGTCACGTGATCACGTCAGTGATCGATCATGCATGATCAGCCACGTGATCAGTGCATGATCAGCCACGTGATCAGTGCATGATCAGCCACGTGATCAGTGCATGATCAGCCACGTGATCAGTGCATGATCAGTCACATGATCAGTGGCGATCAGCCACGTGATCAGTGCATGATCAGCCACGTGATCAGTGCGCATGATCAGCCACGTGATCAGTGCATGATCAGGCACGTGATCAGTGCATGATCAGCCACGTGATCAGTGCATGATCAGCCACGTGATCAGTGCATGATCAGCCACGTGATCAGTGCATGATCAGCCACGTGATCAGTGCATGATCAGCCACGTGATCAGTGCATGATCAGCCACGTGATCAGTGCATGATCGATCAGTCACGTGATCAGTGCATGATCAGCCACGCGTGATCAGTGCATGATCAGCCACATCGGTGCATGATCGATCAGTGATCATGATCAGGCACGTGATCAGTGCGCAATCAGCCATGGATCAGTGCATGATCAGCCACGTGATCAGTGCGATCATGAGTCATGTGATCAGTGCATGATCAGTCATGTGATCAGTGCATGATCAGTCACGTGATCAGCCATCAGCCACGTGATCAGTGCATGCACAGTCACGTGATCAGTGTATGATCAGTCACGTGATCAGTGCATGATCAGCCACGTGATCAGTGCATGACAGCCGCGTGATCAGTGCATGATCAGTCATGTGATCAGTGTTTGATCAGCCGCGTGATCAGTGCATGTGATCAGTCGCGTGATCAGTGCATGATCAGTCAAGTGATCAGTGCATGATCAGCCACGTGATCACTCATGATCAGCCACCTGATCTGTGCATGATCAGTCAAGTGATCAGTGTATGATCGTGATCGATTAGTTGTAGCCTGATCTGTGCGATCAGCCAGTTGACTAGTGCGCCCGATCCCGCCATATGATCAGTGCGCAGTAACCGCGTGATTGCCCAGTCGCGTGATCAGTTCATGATCAGGCATGTGATCAGTGCATGATAGCCCACGTGATCGGTGCATGATCAGTCACAAGATCACCGTATGATAGCCACGTGATCAGTGCATGATCAACCACGTGATCCTCCGCCGATGACCACCTGATCTGTGCATGAGCCGTCACGGGATCAGTGCATGATTAGCCACGTGATCGAGTGCGTAGCATCAGCCACGTGATCGGTGTATGATCAGTCGCGTGATCAGTGCATGATCAGCCACGTGATCAGTGCATGATCGGTCACTCTGATCAGTGCATAATCAGCAACGTAATCAGTGCGTGATCAGCCATGTGATCGGTGTTTGATCAGCCACGTGATCTGTGCATTTCAATCATGTGATCAGTGAATTTTCAGTCATGTGATCAGTGCACGATCATGTCGTGATCAGTGCATGATCAGTCACGCGATCAATGTATTCGATCAGCCAACGTGATCAATGCATGATCAGTCACGCGTGATCAGCGCATGATCAGCCAGGTGATCCGTGCATGATCAGCCACGTGATCAGTGCATGATCAGCCACGTGATCAGTGCATGATCCACGTTACGCCATCAGTGCGCATGATGCCACGTGATCAGTTCTTGATCAGCCACCTGATCATGTATAATCAGATCACGTGATCAGTGCATGATAAGTCACGTGATCAGTGCAAGACAGCCATGTGATTAGTGCAAGATCAGCCTCGTGATCATGCGCATGAACAGTCGCGCAATTAGTGCATGATAGTCACCATGATCGGTGCGGCGATCAGCCCGCGTGATCAGTGTATGATCAGCAGTGTGCGTGATCAGTGCATGATCAGCCACGTGATCAGTGAATGATCAGTCATGTGATCATTGCATTATCAGTAACCGATCAGTGTATGATCAGCCAGGTGATCAGCTGTGCATGAACAGTCTCGTGATCAGTGCATGATCAGTCCACGAATTAGTCAATAATCAGAGACGTGATCAGTACGGCTGATAGCGGGTGTTCAGTGCATGATCAGGCATGTGATCAGTGCATGATCAGCCACGTGATCGGTGTATGATCAGCCACGCAATCAGTGCATGATGAGTCTCGTGATCAGTGCATGATCAGCCATAGATCAGTGCATATTAGTCACGTGATCAGTGTATTCGAAGTCACGTGATTGGTTTGCATGATCAGCCACGTGATCAATGCATGATCAGCCACGCGTGATCAGTGCGCAGTAGCCGCGTGATCTGCCGCGATCAGCCAAGTGGATCAGTGCATCATCGGCCACGGATTAGTGATGGAGCCACCTGATTTAGTACGTATGATCGCTCAAGTGATCAGGTTATGATCAGTTACGGAAAATGCATGATTAGCCCGCGTGATCAGTGCATGATAGCCACGTGAGTGCATGAATAGGTACGTGATCAGTTCATGCGCAGTCACGTGATCGGTGCATGACAGACACGTGATCAGTGCATGATCAGTCACGTGATCGGTGTGATAGCACGTGATCAGTGCATGATCAGCCACGTGATCTGTGTGATCAGTCACGTGATCAGTGCAGTCAGCCATGAGATCAGCCCATGATCAGCCACCTGTTCTGTGCATGATCAGTCGAGTGATCAGTGTATGATCAGTCATATGATCAGTGCATGTGCAGTCACGTGATCAGTGTAATAGTCACGTGATCAGCGCATGACCAGCCACGTGCATCAGTGCGCATGATCACCACGTGATTGCGAATGTTGAACCACGGCGTGCATGATCATTCCACGTGATCAATGCACGATCACGCAGGTGAAGACTCAATGGATAGCCACCTGATCTGGCCGGCGATCGGTCACTAATCGCCATGATCCAGCCCGCGATCAGTATATGATCAGCCACGCGATCAGTGCACGATAGCCGTGATCGGTGCATGATCAGTCACATGATTAGTGCGGCGATCTGTCACTTGATCAGTGTATGATATCCACGGATTGCCCATGCACTGTCATGTGATCAGGGCATGATAGTTTAATGCATCAGCGCATGATCAAATAATGGATCAGGCAAGACGCTGGCGATCAGTGCACGATTATTACGTGATCAATGTATGATTAGCCACGCGATTAGCGCATGATCGTCACGCGATCAGCGCATGATCAGCCACGTGATGACCGCATGATACGCAACGGATTAGTGCATTATCAGCCACATGATCGCGTATGATCACCACGTGATCAGTGCATGATCAGTCACGTGATCAGTGCATGATCAGCCACGTGATCAGTGCATGATCAGCCACGTGATCAGTGCATGATCAGCCACGTGATCAGTGATCAGCCACGCGATCAGTGCATGATCAGTCACGTGATCAGTGCATGATCAGCCACGTGATCAGTGCATGATCAGCCACGTGATCAGTGCATGATCAGCCACGTGATCAGTGCATGATCAGTCACGTGATCAGTGCATGATCAGCCACGTGATCAGTGCATGATCAGCCACGTGATCAGTGTATGATCAGCCACGTGATCAGTGCATGATCAGCCACGTGATCAGTGCATGATCAGCCACGTGATCAGTGCATGATCAGCCACGTGATCAGTGCATGATCAGTCACGTGATCAGTGCATGATCAGCCACGTGATCAGTGCATGATCAGCCACGTGATCAGTGCATGATCAGCCACGTGATCATGATCAGCCACGTGATGATCAGTCACGTGCCACGTGATCAGTGCATGATCAGTCACGTGATCAGTGCATGATCAGCCACGTGATCAGTGCATGATCAGCCACGTGATCAGTGCATGATAGCCACGTGATCAGTGCATGATCAGTCACGTGATCAGTGCATGATCAGTCACGTGATCAGTGCATGATCAGCCACGTGATCAGTGCATGATCAGCAGTCACGTGATCAGTGCATGATCAGTCACGTGATCAGTGCATGATCAGCCACGAATCAGTGCATGATCAGTCACGTGATCAGTGCATGATCAGCCACGTGATCAGTGCATGATCAGCCACGTGATCAGTGCATGATCAGCCACGTGATCAGTGCATGATCAGCCACGTGATCAGTGCATGATCAGCCACGTGATCAGTGCATGATCAGCCACGTGATCAGTGCATGATCAGCCACGTGATCAGTGCATGATCAGCCACGTGATCAGTGTATGATCAGCCACGTGATCAGTGCATGATCAGCCACGTGATCAGTGCATGATCAGCCACGTGATCAGTGCATGATCAGCCACGTGATCAGTGCATGATCAGCCACGTGATCAGTGCATGATCAGCCACGTGATCAGTGCATGATCAGCCACGTGATCAGTGCATGATCAGCCACGTGATCAGTGCATGATCAGTCACGTGATCAGTGCATGATCAGCCAGGTGATCAGTGCATGATGATCAGCCACGTGATCAGCAGGCATGATCAGCCACGTGATCAGTGCATGATCAGCCACGTGATCAGTGCATGATCAGCCACGTGATCAGTGCATGATCAGCCACGTGATCAGTGCATGATCAGCCACGTGATCAGTGCATGATCAGTCACGTGATCAGTGCATGATCAGCCACGTGATCAGTGCATGATCAGCCACGTGATCAGTGCATGATCAGTCACGATCAGTGCATGATCAGCCACGGGATCAGTGCATGATCAGCCACGTGATCAGTGCATGATCAGTCACGTGATCAGTGCATGATCAGCCACGTGATCAGTGCATGATCAGCCACGTGATCAGTGCATGATCAGCCACGTGATCAGTGCATGATCAGTCACGTGATCAGTGCATGATCAGCCACGTGATCAGTGCATGATCAGCCACGTGATCAGTGCATGATCAGCCACGTGATCAGTGCATGATCAGATCAGTCACGATCAGTGCATGATCAGCCACGTGATCAGTGCATGATCAGCCACGTGATCATGTGCATGATCAGTCACGTGATCAGTGTATGATCAGCCACGTGATCAGTGCATGATCAGCCACGTGATCAGTGTATGATCAGCCACGTGATCAGTGCATGATCAGCCACGTGATCAGTGCATGATCAGCCACGTGATCAGTGCATGATCAGTCACGTGATCAGTGCATGATCAGCCACGTGATCAGTGCATGATCAGCCACGTGATCAGTGCATGATCAGCCACGTGATCAGTGCATGATCAGCCACGTGATCAGTGCATGATCAGCCACGTGATCAGTGCATGATCAGCCACGTGATCAGTGCATGATCAGCACGTGATCAGTGCATGATCAGTCACGTGATCAGTGCATGATCAGTCGTGATCAGTGTGCATGATCAGCCACGTGATCAGTGCATGATCAGCCACGATGATCAGTGCATGATCAGCCACGTGATCAGTGCATGATCAGCCACGTGATCAGTGCATGATCAGCCACGTGATCAGTGCATGATCAGCCACGTGATCAGTGCATGATCAGCCACGTGATCAGTGCATGATGATAGCCACGTGATCAGTGCATGATCAGCAGTCAGTGCATGATCAGTGCATGATCAGTGCATGATCAGCCACGATCATCAGTGCATGATCAGCCACACGATCAGTGCATGATCAGTCACGTGATCAGTGCATGATCAGCCACGTGATCAGTGCATGATCAGCCACGTGATCAGTGCATGATCAGCCACGTGATCAGTGCATGATCAGTCACGTGATCAGTGCATGATAGCCACGTGATCAGTGCATGATCAGCCACGTGATCAGTGCATGATCAGTCACGTGATCAGTGTATGATCAGCCACGGATCAGTGCATGATCAGCCACGTGATCAGTGCATGATCAGCCACGTGATCAGTGCATGATCAGCCACGTGATCAGTGCATGATCAGCCACGTGATCAGTGCATGATCAGCCACGTGATCAGTGCATGATCAGTCACGTGATCAGTGCATGATCAGCACGTGATCAGTGCATGATCAGCCACGTGATCAGTGCATGATCAGTCACGTGATCAGTGCATGATCAGCCACGTGATCAGTGCATGATAGCCACGTGATCAGTGCATGATCAGCCACGTCAGTGCATGATCAGTGCATGATCAGTGAGCCAGTGCATGATCAGTGATCAGTGCATGATCAGCCACGTGATCAGTGCATGATCAGTCACGTGTGATCAGTGCATGATCAGCCACGTGATCAGTGCATGATCAGCCACGTGATCAGTGCATGATCAGTCACGTGATCAGTGCATGATCAGCCACGTGATCAGTGCATGATCAGCCACGCGATCAGTGCATGATCAGTCACGTGATCAGTGCATGATCAGCCACGTGATCAGTGCATGATCAGCCACGTGATCAGTGCATGATCAGCCACGTGATCAGTGCATGATCAGTCACGTGATCAGTGCATGATCAGCCACGTGATCAGTGCATGATCAGCCACGTGATCAGTGCATGATCAGCCACGTGATCAGTGCATGATCAGCCACGTGATCAGTGCATGATCAGTCACGTGATCAGTGCATGATCAGCCACGTGATCAGTGCATGATCAGCCACGTGATCAGTGCATGATCCACGTGATCAGTGCATGATCAGTCACGTGATCAGTGCATGATCAGCCACGTGATCAGTGTGATGATCAGCCACGTGATCAGTGCATGATCAGTCACGTGATCAGTGCATGATCAGCCACGTGATCAGTGCATGATCAGCCACGTGATCAGTGCATGATCAGTCACGTGATCAGTGCATGATCAGCCACGTGATCAGTGCATGATCAGCCACGTGATCAGTGCATGATCAGCCACGTGATCAGTGCATGATCAGTCACGTGATCAGTGCATGATCAGCCACGTGATCAGTGCATGATCAGCCACGTGATCAGTGCATGATCAGTCACGCGATCAGTGCATGATCAGCCACGTGATCAGTGCATGATCAGCCACGTGATCAGTGCATGATCAGCCACGTGATCAGTGCATGATCAGTGCATGATCAGTGATGATCAGTGCATGATCAGCCACGTGATCAGTGCATGATCAGCCACGTGATCAGTGCATGATCAGTCACGTGATCAGTGCATGATCAGCCACGGATCAGTGCATGATCAGCCACGTGATCAGTGCATGATCAGCCACAGGATCATCAGTGCATGATCAGCCACGTGATCAGTGCATGATCAGCCACGTGATCAGTGCATGATCAGCCACGTGATCAGTGCATGATCAGCCACGTGATCAGTGCATGATCAGCCACGTGATCAGTGCATGATCAGTCATGATCAGTGCATGATCAGCCACGTGATCAGTGCATGATCAGCCACGCGATCAGTGCATGATCAGTCACGTGATCAGTGCATGATCAGCCACGTGATCAGTGCATGATCAGCCACGTGATCAGTGCATGATCAGCCACGTGATCAGTGCATGATCAGCCACGTGATCAGTGCATGATCAGCCACGTGATCAGTGCATGATCAGCCACGTGATCAGTGCATGATCAGCCACGTGATCAGTGCATGATCAGCCACGTGATCAGTGCATGATCAGCCACGTGATCAGTGCATGATCAGCCACGTGATCAGTGCATGATCAGTCACGTGATCAGTGCATGATCAGCCATCGTGATCAGTGCATGATCAGCCACGTGATCAGTGCATGATCAGCCACGTGATCAGTGCATGATCAGTCACGTGATCAGTGCATGATCAGCCACGTGATCAGTGCATGATCAGCCACGTGATCAGTGCATGATCAGCCACGTGATCAGTGCATGATCAGTCACGTGATCAGTGCATGATCAGTCACGTGATCAGTGCATGATCAGCCACGTGATCAGTGCATGATCAGTCACGTGATCAGTGCATGATCAGCCACGTGATCAGTGCATGATCAGCCACGTGATCAGTGCATGATCAGCCACGTGATCAGTGCATGATCAGCCACGTGATCAGTGCATGATCAGCCACGTGATCAGTGCATGATCAGCCACGTGATCAGTGCATGATCAGCCACGATCAGTGCATGATCAGTCACGTGATCAGTGCATGATCAGCCACGTGATCAGTGTGCATGATCAGCCACGTGATCAGTGCATGATCAGTCACGTGATCAGTGCATGATCAGCCACGTGATCAGTGCATGATCAGCCACGTGATCAGTGCATGATCAGCCACGTGTGATCAGTGCATGATCAGTCACGTGATCAGTGCATGATCGCCACGTGATCAGTGCATGATCAGCCACGTGATCAGTGCATGATCAGCCACGTGATCAGTGCATGATCAGCCACGTGATCAGTGCATGATCAGCCACGTGATCAGTGCATGATCAGCCACGTGATCAGTGCATGATCAGCCACGTGATCAGTGCATGATCAGCCACGTGATCAGTGCATGATCAGCCACGTGATCAGTGCATGATCAGCCACGTGATCAGTGCATGATCAGCCACGTGATCAGTGCATGATCAGCCACGTGATCAGTGCATGATCAGCCACGTGATCAGTGCATGATCAGTCACGTGATCAGTGCATGATCAGTCATGATCAGTGCATGATCAGTCACGCGATCAGTGCATGATCAGCCACGTGATCAGTGCATGATCAGCCACGTGATCAGTGCATGATCAGTCACGTGATCAGTGCATGATCAGTCACGTGATCAGTGCATGATCAGCCACGTGATCAGTGCATGATCAGCCACGTGATCAGTGCATGATCAGCCACGTGATCAGTGCATGATCAGCCACGTGATCAGTGTATGATCAGCCACGTGATCAGTGTGCATGATCAGCCACGTGATCAGTGCATGATCAGCCACGTGATCAGTGCATGATCAGTCACGTGATCAGTGCATGATCAGCCACGTGATCAGTGCATGATCAGCCACGTGATCAGTGCATGATCAGCCACGTGATCAGTGCATGATCAGTCACGTGATCAGTGCATGATCAGCCACGTGATCAGTGCATGATCAGCCACGTGATCAGTGCATGATCAGCCACGTGATCAGTGCATGATCAGCCACGTGATCAGTGCATGATCAGCCACACGATCAGTGCATGATCAGCCACGTGATCAGTGCATGATCAGTCACGTGATCAGTGCATGATCAGCCACGTGATCAGTGCATGATCAGTGCATGATCAGATCAGCACGATCAGTGCATGATCAGTCATGATCAGATCAGTGCATGATCAGCCACGTGATCAGTGCATGATCAGCCACGTGATCAGTGCATGATCAGCCACGCAGATCAGTGCATGATCAGTCACGTGATCAGTGATCAGTCACGCATGATCAGCCACGTGATCAGTGCATGATCAGCCACGTGATCAGTGATCAGCATGATCAGTGCGTGATCAGTGATCAGCATGATCAGTCACGATCAGATCAGTGCATGATCAGTCAGTGCATGATCAGCCACGTGATCAGTGCATGATCAGTCACGTGATCAGTGCATGATCAGTCACGTGATCAGTGATCAGTCATGATCAGCCACGTCATGATCAGTGCATGATCAGTCATGATGATCAGTGCATGATCAGCCACGTGATCAGTGCATGATCAGCCACGTGATCAGTGCATGATCAGCCACGTGATCAGTGTGCATGATCAGCCACGTGATCAGTGCATGATCAGCCACGTGATCAGTGCATGATCAGCCACGTGATCAGTGCATGATCAGTCACGTGATCAGTGCATGATCAGCCACGTGATCAGTGCATGATCAGCCACGTGATCAGTGCATGATCAGTCACGTGATCAGTGCATGATCAGCCACGTGATCAGTGCATGATCAGTGCATGATCATCACGATCAGTGCATGATCAGCCACGTGATCAGTGCATGATCAGTCACATGATCAGTGCATGATCCGCCACGTGATCAGTGCATGATCAGGCACGTGATCAGTGCATGATCAGTCACGTGATCAGTGTATGATCAGTCACATGATTAGTGCATGATAGCCACATGATCAGTGCATGATCAGCCACGTGATCAGTGCATGATCAGCCACGCAGTCATGTGATCAGATCATGATGATCAGCCACGTGATCAGTGCATGATCAGCCACGTGATCAGTGCATGATCAGTCACGTGATCAGTGCATGATCAGCCACGTGATCAGTGCATGATCAGTCACGTGATCAGTGCATGATCAGTCACGTGATCAGTGCATGATCAGCCACGATCAGATCAGTGATCATGATCAGCCACGATCAGTGCATGATCAGTGATCAGTGATGATCAGCCACGTGATCAGTGCATGATCAGTCACGTGATCAGTGCATGATCAGCCACGTGATCAGTGCATGATCAGCCACGTGATCAGTGCATGATCAGCACGTGATCAGTGCATGATCAGCCACGTGATCAGTGCATGATCAGCCACGTGATCAGTGCATGATCAGCCACGTGATCAGTGCATGATCAGCCACGTGATCATCAGCATGATCAGCCACGTGATCAGTGCATGATCAGCCACGTGATCAGTGCATGATCAGTCACGTGATCAGTGCATGATCAGCCACGTGATCAGTGCATGATCAGCCACGTGATCAGTGCATGATCAGCCACGTGATCAGTGCATGATCAGTCACGTGATCAGTGCATGATCAGCCACGTGATCAGTGCATGATCAGCCACGTGATCAGTGCATGATCAGTCACACGTGATCAGTGCATGATCAGCCACGTGATCAGTGCATGATCAGCCACGTGATCAGTGCATGATAGCCACGTGATCAGTGCATGATCAGTCACGTGATCAGTGCATGATCAGCCACGTGATCAGTGCATGATCAGCACGTGATCAGTGCATGATCAGCCACGTGATCAGTGCATGATCAGCCACGTGATCAGTGCATGATCAGCAGCCATCAGATGATCAGCCACGTGATCAGTGCATGATCAGCCACGTGATCAGTGCATGAACAGTCACGTGATCATTGTATGATCAGCCACATGATCAGTGCATGATCAGCCACGTGATCAGTGCATGATCAGCCACGTGATCAGTGCATGATCAGTCACGTGATCAGTGCATGATCAGCCACGTGATCAGTGCATGATCAGCCACGTGATCAGTGCATGATCAGTCACGTGATCAGTGTATGATCAGCCACGATGATCAGTGCATGATCAGCCACGTGATCAGTGTGATGATCAGATCCACGTGATCAGTGCATGATCAGCCACGTGATCAGTGCATGATCAGTCACGTGATCAGTGCATGATCAGCCACGTGATCAGTGCATGATCAGCCACGTGATCAGTGCATGATCAGTCACGTGATCAGTGCATGATCAGCCACGTGATCAGTGCATGATCAGCCACGTGATCAGTGCATGAACAGCCACGTGATCAGTGCATGATCAGTCACGTGATCAGTGCATGATCAGCCACGTGATCAGTGCATGATAGCCACGTGATCAGTGCATGATCAGCCACGTGATCAGTGCATGATCAGTGATCAGTGCGTGATCAGTGCATGATCAGTCACATAGCCACGTGATCAGTGCATGATCAGCCACGTGATCAGTGCATGATCAGCCACGATCAGATCAGTGCATGATCAGTGATCAGCACGTGATCAGTGCATGATCAGTCACGTGATCAGTGCATGATCAGCACACGATCAGTGCATGATCAGCCACGTGATCACGTGATGATCAGCCACGTGATCAGTGCATGATCAGCCACGTGATCAGTGCATGATCAGTCACGTGATCAGTGCATGATCAGCCACGTGATCAGTGCATGATCAGCCACGTGATCAGTGCATGATCAGTCACGTGATCAGTGCATGATCAGTCACGTGATCAGTGCATGATCAGCCACGATCATCAGATCAGCCATGATCAGTCACGATCATCAGTGATCATGATCAGCCACGTGATCAGTGATCATGATGATCAGCCACGTGATCAGTGCATGATCAGTCACGTGATCAGTGCATGATCAGCCACGTGATCAGTGCATGATCAGCCACGTGATCAGTGCATGATAGCCACGTGATCAGTGCATGATCAGCCACGTGATCAGTGCATGATCAGCCACGATCAGTGTGCATGATCAGCCACGTGATCAGTGCATGATCAGTCACGTGATCAGTGCATGATCAGCCACGTGATCAGTGCATGATCAGCCACGTGATCAGTGCATGATAGCCACGTGATCAGTGCATGATCAGTCACGTGATCAGTCACGTGATCAGTGATCAGCCACGTGATCAGTGCATGATAGCCACGTGATCAGTGCATGATAGTCACGTGATCAGTGCATGATCAGCCACGTGATCAGTGCATGATCAGCCACGTGATCAGTGCATGATCAGCCACGTGATCAGTGCATGATCAGTCACGTGATCAGTGCATGATCAGCCATGTGATCAGTGCATGATCAGCACGTGATCAGTGCATGATCAGTCACGATCAGTGCATGATCAGCCACGTGATCAGTGCATGATCAGTCACGTGATCAGCACCATCAGACACGACGATCAGTGCATGATCAGTCACGTGATCAGTGCATGATCAGCCACGTGATCAGTGCATGATCAGCCACGTGATCAGTGCATGATCAGCCACGTGATCAGTGCATGATCAGCCACGTGATCAGTGCATGATCAGTCACATCAGTGCATGATCAGCCACGTGATCAGTGCATGATCAGCCACGTGATCAGTGCATGATCAGTCATGTGATCAGTGTATGATCAGCCACGTGATCAGTGCATGATCAGCCACATGATCAGTGCATGATCAGCCACGTGATCAGTGCATGATCAGCCACGTGATCAGTGCATGATCAGCCACGTGATCAGTGCATGATCAGTCACGTGATCAGTGCATGATCAGCCACGTGATCAGTGCATGATCAGTCACGTGATCAGTGCATGATCAGCCACGTGATCAGTGCATGATCAGCCACGCGATCAGTGCATGATCAGTCACGCCATCAGTGCATGATCAGCCACGCCTGATCATCTGCATGATCAGTGCATGATCAGCCACGATCAGTGCATGATCAGTCACGTGATCATCTGCATGATCAGTCACGTGATCAGTGCATGATCAGCCACGTGATCAGTGCATGATAGCCACGTGATCAGTGCATGATCAGTCACGTGATCAGTGCATGATCAGCCACGTGATCAGTGCATGATCAGCCACGTGATCAGTGCATGATGAGCCACGTGATCAGTGCATGATCAGTCACGTGATCAGTGCATGATCAGCCACGTGATCAGTGCATGATCAGTCACGTGATCAGTGCATGATCAGCCACCTGATCAGTGCATGATCAGCCACGATGATCAGTGCATGATCAGCCACGTGATCAGTGCATGATCAGTCACGTGATCAGTGCATGATCAGTCACGTGATCAGTGCATGATCAGCCACGTGATCAGTGCATGATAGCCACGTGATCAGTGCATGATCAGTCACGTGATCAGTGCATGATCAGCCACGTGATCAGTGCATGATGATCAGCCACGTGATCAGTGCATGATAGCCACGTGATCAGTGCATGATCAGTCACGTGATCAGTGCATCAGCCACGTGATCAGTGCATGATCAGATAGTGCACGATAGATCACGTGATCATGATGATCAGTCACGATCAGTGCATGATCAGTCACGTGATCAGTGCATGATCAGCCACGTGATCAGTGCATGATAGCCACGTGATCAGTGCATGATCAGTCACGTGATCAGTGCATGATCAGCCACGTGATCAGTGCATGATAGCCACGTGATCAGTGCATGATCAGCCACGTGATCAGTGCATGATCAGCCACGTGATCAGTGCATGATCAGCACGTGATCAGTGCATGATCAGTGATCATGATCAGTCATCAGTGATCAGTGCATGATCAGCCACGTGATCAGTGCATGATCAGTCACGTGATCAGTGCATGATCAGCCACGTGATCAGTGCATGATCAGCCACGTGATCATGATCAGCCACGATCAGTGCATGATCAGCCACGTGATCAGTGTGCATGATCAGCCACGTGATCAGTGCATGATCAGCCACGTGATCAGTGCATGATCAGTCACGTGATCAGTGCATGATCAGCCACGTGATCAGTGCATGATCAGCCACGTGATCAGTGCATGATAGCCACGTGATCAGTGCATGATCAGTCACGTGATCAGTGCATGATCAGCCACGTGATCAGTGCATGATCAGCCACGTGATCAGTGCATGATAGCCACGTGATCAGTGCATGATCAGCCACGTGATCAGTGCATGATCAGCCACGTGATCACTGCATGATCAGCCACGTGATCAGTGCATGATCAGTCACGTGATCAGTGTATGATCAGCCACGTGATCAGTGCATGATCAGCCACGTGATCAGTGCATGATCAGCCACGTGATCAGTGCATGATCAGTCACGTGATCAGTGCATGATCAGCCAGTCACGTGATCAGTGCATGATCAGCCACGTGATCAGTGCATGATGATCACGTGATCAGTGCATGATCAGCCACGTGATCAGTGCATGATCAGCCACGTGACGTGATCAGTGCATGATCAGTCACGTGATCAGTGCATGATCAGCCACGTGATCAGTGTGCATCAGCCACGTGATCAGTGCATGATCAGCCACGTGATCAGTGCATGATCAGTCACGTGATCAGTGCATGATCAGTCACGTGATCAGTGCATGATCAGCCACGTGATCAGTGCATGATCAGTGCATGATCAGTGCATGATCAGTCACGTGATCAGTGCATGATCAGCCACGTGATCAGTGATGATCAGCCACGATCATCAGTGATCATGATGATAGCCACGTGATCAGTGCATGATCAGCCACGTGATCAGTGCATGATCAGCCATGTGATCAGTGCATGATCAGTCACGTGATCAGTGCATGATCAGCCACGTGATCAGTGCATGATCAGCCACGTGATCAGTGCATGATCAGCCACGTGATCAGTGCATGATCAGCCACGTGATCAGTGCATGATCAGTCACGTGATCAGTGTATGATCAGTGCATGATCAGATCAGTGATCAGTGATCATCAGTCACGTGATCAGTGCATGATCAGCCACGTGATCAGTGCATGATCAGTCACGTGATCAGTGCATGATCAGTCACACGTGATCAGTCAGCATGATCAGTCACGTGATCAGATCAGTGCATGATCAGTCACGTGATCAGTGTATGATCAGCCACGTGATCAGTGCATGATAGCCACGTGATCAGTGCATGATCAGTCACGTGATCAGTGCATGATCAGCCACGGGATCAGTGCATGATAGCCATGTGATCAGTGCATGATAGCTACGTGATCAGTGCATGATCAGCCACGTGATCAGTGCATGATCAGTCACGTGATCACTGTATGATAGCCACGTGATCAGTGTATGATCAGTCACGTGATCAGTGTGTGATCAGTCATGTGATCAGTGCATGATCAGCCACGTGATCAGTGCATGATAGCCACGTGATCAGTGCATGATCAGTCACATGATCAGTGCATGATCAGCCACGTGATCAGTGCATGATAGCCACGCACGATCAGTGCATGATCAGTCATGTGATCAGTGAATGATCAGTCACGTGATCAGTGCATGATCAGTCACGTGATCAGTGTATGATCAGCCACGTGATCAGTGCATGATCAGCCACGTGATCAGTGCATGATCAGCCACGTGATCAGTGCATGATCAGCCACGTGATCAGTGCATGTGCATGATCAGTCACGTGATCAGTGCATGATCAGCCACGTGATCAGTGCATGATCAGCCACGTGATCAGTGCATGATCAGTCACGTGATCAGTGCATGATCAGTCACGTGATCAGTGCATGATCAGCCACGCATCAGTGCATGATCAGTCACGTGATCAGTGCATGATCAGCCACGTGATCAGTGCATGATCAGTCACGTGATCAGTGCATGATCAGTCACGTGATCACTGCATGATCAGTCACGTGATCAGTGCATGATGATCCACGTGATCAGTGTATGATCAGTCAGGTGAACAGTGTATTATCAGCCAGGTGATCAGTGCATGCATGTGCAGTCTGGTGATCAGTGTATGAACAGGCACGTGATCAGTGCATGATCATTCAGGTAAACAGTGCATGATCAGTTTGTGATCAGTCTGTATGTATCAGATCACGGATCAGTGTACATCAGCCACTTGATCAGTGCATGACAGCCATGGTATCAGTGCATGCACAGTCACGCCACGTGATCAGTATTTTGATCAGTGTACGTGATCAGTGTATGATCAGCACGCGATGAGTGCATGATCAGTCACATGATCAGTGTATGGTCAGCCACGTGATCAGTGAATGATAGCCACGGGATCAGCATGATCACAGTCACGTGATCAGTGTATGATCAGTAACGTGGGATCAGTGCATGATAGCCATGTGATTGCGTACGATAGCTACGTGATCAGTGCATGTGCAGCCGCGTGATCAGTTCTTGATCAGCTTCATAGGATCAGTGCATGATCAGCCAGGTAATCAGTGTATGATAAGTCACGGATCAGTGTATCAGCCATGTACTCAGTGCACGATCAGCCACGTACTAAGTGCATGATCAGCCATGTGATTATTGGGTGGCAGTACACGGATCAGTGCATGATCAGCTACGATCAGTGTATGATCAGTGTGGTGACAGCCACGTTTTTCGTGTCACGTGAGCAGCTGTATGACTAGTCACGTGGTCAGTGCGCATGATCAGTCAGGTGATTGCGTATGATCAGCCACGTGATCAGTGCATGATCACTCACGTGATCAGCTGTAGCGATCAGGCATGACGCGTGCCGATCAGCCACGGATCAGCGTGTGTGCAGATTCGGATCAGTGAATGATCAGGTATGTGATTGCGCATGATCAGCCACATGACTAGTGTATCACAGCTACGTGATCCTTGACATGATTACTAATCACATGATCGCTGTATGATAAGACACGGATCAAAAGAATGATCAGCTACGTGATGCATGATAGCTATGGGATAAGTGCATGATCAGCTGACGTGATCATGTGAAAATCAGTGCCATCAGTGATCAGTGATGTAGATCAGGCACGGGATCAGTGTATGATCGTCACGTGATTAGTGCATGATCAGTCACGTGATCAGTGGCGATCAGGCATAATCAGTGCATGATCAGTCAGGTGATCAGTGTACGATCAGCCGCGTGATCAGTGAATGATAAATACGTGACCAGTGATGGTCAGCCACGCATTTGGCGCATGATCAGCTACGTGATTAGTGCATGAGAGCCACGCATCAGCATGATAGTCACGTGATCAGTGCATGATCAGCCACGATCAGTGATGATCAGTCACGATCAGTGTGTATAATCAGGTACGGTGATCAGTGAATGATTGCCACGTGATCAGTGTATGATCAGCTACGTGATCAGTGCATGATTGTCACGTGGATTGCTATATGATCAGGCAGGTGATGAGTGCATGATCAGGCACGTGATCAGTTCTTGATCAGCCATGTGATCAGTGCATGATCAGTCACATGATCAGTGTGGGGATCAGCCACGTGATCAGTGCAATGATAGCCACGTGACTCAGTGCATGATCAGTCACGCGATCAGTGCATGATGAGCCATGGGATCAGTGCATGATAGCCACGTGATCAGTGCATGATCAGTCACGTGATCAGTGCATGATCAGCCACGTAATCAGTGCATGATCAGCCACGTGATCAGTGCATGTTCAGCCACGTGATCAGTGCATGATCAGGCACGTGATCAGTGCATGATCAGCTTCGATCAGTGCATGATCAGTCACGTGATCAGTGCATGATCAGCCACGTGATCAGTGCATGATCAGTCACGTGATCAGTGCATCAGCAGCCACGATCAGTGCATGATCAGCCATGACCACTCAGTGCATGATCAGCCACGCGATCAGTGTATGATCAGCCACGTGATCAGTGTATGATCAGTCACGAGATCAGTGCATGATCAGGCACGTGATCAGTGCATGATCAGCTGTGATCAGTGCATGATCAGCCACGTGATCAGTGCATGATCAGCCACGTGACCAGTGCATGATCAGCCACGGATCAGTGTATGATCAGCCACGGTGATCAGTGCATGATCAGCCACGTGATCAGTGCATGATCAGCCACGGATCAGTGCATGATCAGCCACGCGATCAGTGTATGATCAGCCACGTGATTAGTGCATGATCAGCCACGGATCAGCATGCATGATCAGGCACGTGTTCAGTGCATTATCAGTACGGATCAGTGTATGATCAGCCACGTGATGAGTGCATGATCAGCCATGTGATCAGTGTATGATCATGATCAGCCACGTGATCAGTGCATGATCAGCCACGTGATCAGTGCATGATCAGTCACGTGATCAGTGTATGATCAGCAGTCACGTGATCAGTGCATGATCAGCCACGTGATCAGTGCATGTTCATCAGCACGTGATCAGTGCATGCACAGTCACGTGATCAGTGTATGATCAGCTCAGCAGTGCATGGTCAGCCACGTGATCAGTTCAGTGCATCATCAGGTGATCAGTGCATGATCAGTCACGTGATCAGTGCATGATCAGTCACGCATCAGATCATCACACGTGATCAGTGAAAGATCAGCCAGCGGATCAGTGCATGATCAGCCACGTGATCAGTGCATGATCAGTCACGTGATCAGTGTATGATCAGCCACGATCAGTGCATGATCAGCCACGTGATCAGTGCATGATCAGCCACGTGATCAGTGCATGATCAGGCACGTGATCAGTGCATGATCAGTCACGTGATCAGTGCATGATCAGCCGCGTCATTGCGGCATGATCAGCCACGATCAGTGCATGGCCAGCAGCGATCAGTGTATCATGCAGCCACAGGATCAGTGCATGATCAGTCACGTGATCAGTGTATGATCAGCCACGCGATCAGTGCATGATCAGCCATGATCAGTGCATGATCAGTCACGTGATCAGTGCATGATCAGTCACGATCAGTGCATGATCAGCCACGTGATCAGTGCATGATCAGCTACGTGATCAGTGCATGATCAGTCACGTGATCAGTGCATGATCAGCCACGTGATCAGTGCATGTGCATCACGTGATCAGTGTATGATCAGCTTCGATCGTGATCAGTGTTATGATCAGCCAGGTGATCAGTGTATGATCAGCCACGTATCAGTGCATGATCAGTCACGTGATCATGTATGATCAGGCAGGATGAGTGAAAGATCAGCCACGTGATCATGTATGATCAGCTATGACAGAGCTGTGATTAGCTCATGATCAGCCACTTGATCAGTGTAACATCAGGCACGTGATCAAAGCCAACAGTCACGGATGAATAGTTTAAGATTAGCTATGATCAGTGCATGATCAGTCATGTGATCAGTGTATGATCACCATGTGACTAAAAGCAGGTCAGCCACGTGATTGGTTGTAATACAGTCACGCGACCAGTGTAATGTATCCGCTGGGTGTTCAGTGTAATGATCAGCATCGTGATTAGCATGATGAGCCACGACTGCGATCATTCACGATCAGTGCATGCACAGTCACGCGATCGTTCATGATCAGGCATGTGATCAGCGGCGGGACAAATACCATGATCAGTGTATGATCAGGCAGGATGACTGAAGGATACGCGAGGCGTATGATCAGTATGTGTTCAGTGCATGATCAGCCACGTGATCAGTGCATGATCAGCTATGATTACCGGTATGATAGCCAGGTGATCAGTGTAGGAGAAGCCATGAGATCAGTGCATGATCAGCCCTGCTGATCAGTGCATGATCAGGCACGACTTCGTGATCATTCACGCAATCAGTGCATGATCAGCTTCGATCAATGTATGATCAGCCATTGTGGATTGCGCATGGTCAGCCACGGATCAAAGCAGACGCGGCAGGTGAAAACTGCGGGCGACAGTCACGTGACCCAGTGTACAATCAGGTGCGTGATTAGTGTACGATGAGCCACGTGGTGAGTGTATGATCAGGCACGTGACCAGTGCATGATTGGTCACGGATTGCGTACATCAGGCAAGTGATCAGTGCGCGATCAGCACTTTGATCAGTGCATGATCAGGCACATGATCAGTGTATGATCAGTCACGATCAGTGAATGATAGCTTCGCGATCAGTGCATGATCAGTCACGTGATCAGTGCATGATGAGCCGGGATCACTGCATGATAAAGCCAGATCATGATAGCTGGTACCAGTGCATGTACAGTCACAGTGACCATCAGTTTTCGAGTGCATGATCAGTCACGTGATCAGTGCATGATCAGCCACGTGATCAGTGCATGATCAGCCACGTGATCAGTGCATGATCAGCCACGTGATCAGTGCATGATCAGTCACGTGATCAGTGCATGATCAGCCACGTGATCATCAGTGCATGATCAGCCACGTGATCAGTGCATGATCAGTCACGTGATCAGTCATGATCAGTCACGCGATCAAGTGCATGATCAGTCACGTGATCAGTGCATGATCAGCCATGATCAGTGCATGATCAGCCACGTGATCAGTGCATGATCAGCCACGTGATCAGTGCATGATCAGCCACGTGATCAGTGCATGATCAGTCACGTGATCAGTGTATGATCAGCCACGTGATCAGTGCATGATCAGCCACGTGATCAGTGCATGATCAGTCACGTGATCAGTGTTCATGATCAGTCAGCCAGATCAGTGCATGATCAGCCACGATCAGTGCATGATCAGCCACGTGATCAGTGCATGATCAGTCACGGATTGGCGTATGATCAGGCACGTGATCTGTGTATGATCAGTCACGGATTGTTGCATTTTCAGCCAGGGGATCAGTGTACATCAGTCACGTGATCAGTGAATGATAGCTAAGATGATGAGTATGATGATCAGTCAATACGCGATCAGTGCATTTGCAGTCTCGTGATCAGTGTATTTTCAGCCACGTGATCAGTGTATGATAGTCACGTGATCTGCATGATCAGTAACGTGGATTGTGTATGATCAGCCACATGATCAGTGTGCGCTGATCAGCCACACGCGGATTGTGTGCATGCAGAGCCGCGTGATCAGTGTATGACTAGCTTCACATCAGTGCATTATCTGCTACGTGATCGCGGCGTGCAGTCTGCGACAGCGATCAGGGTACGTTGATCTGTGCATGATCAGTCACTATCGGCGCATGCAGTCTCACACCAGTGTGTATGATCAGTCGCGTGATCAGTGCATGATAGCCATGGCGGATTAGCAGGCGATCAGAAGCCACGTGATCAGTGCATGATCAGTCACGTGATCAGTGCATGAGTGCATGAT
This sequence comes from Bos mutus, assembly GCF_027580195.1. NCBI lineage: Eukaryota > Metazoa > Chordata > Mammalia > Artiodactyla > Bovidae > Bos > Bos mutus. Next base: position 18,024 of record NW_027219840.1, on the reverse strand, counting down.
CAGCCACGATCAGTGCATGATCAGCCACGTGATCAGTGCATGATCAGCCACGTGATCAGTGCATGATCAGCCACGTGATCAGTGCATGATCAGTCACGTGATCAGTGCATGATCAGCCACGTGATCAGTGCATGATCAGCCACGTGATCAGTGCATGATCAGCCACGTGATCAGTGCATGATCAGCCACGTGATCAGTGCATGATCAGCCACCTGATCAGTGCATGATCAGTCACGTGATCAGTGTATGATCAGCCACGTGATCAGTGCATGATCAGTCACGTGATCAGTGCATGATCAGCCACGTGAACAGATCATGATGTCACGTGATCAGGATCAGCCACGTGATCAGTGCATGATCAGTCACGTGATCAGTGCATGATCAGCCACGTGATCAGTGCATGATCAGCCACGTGATCAGTGCATGATCAGTCACGCGATCAGCTGCATGATCAGCATGATCAGTGCATGATCAGCCACGCTGATCAGTGCATGATCAGCCACACGTGATCAGTGCATGAATCGTCACACGATGATCAGTGCATGATCAGTCATGTGATCAGTGCATGATCAGCCACGCGATCAGTGCATGATCAGCCACGTGATCATTGTGCATGATCAGCCACGTGATCAGTGCATGATCAGCCACGTGATCAGTGCATGATCAGCCACGTGATCAGTGCATGATCAGCCACGTGATCAGTGCATGATCAGCCACGTGATCAGTGCATGATCAGCCACGTGATCAGTGCATGATCAGCCACGTGATCAGTGCATGATCAGCCACGTGATCAGTGCATGATCAGCCACGATCAGTGCATGATGATCAGCCACGTGATCAGTGCATGATCAGCAGTGTGATCAGTGCATGATCAGCAGTCACGCGTGATCAGTGTGCATGATCAGCCATCGTGATCAGTGCATGATCAGTCAGTGATCAGTGTGCATGATCAGCCACGTGATCAGTGCATGATCAGCCACGTGATCAGTGCATGATCAGTCACGTGATCAGTGCATGATCAGCCACGTGATCAGTGCATGATCAGCCACACGTGATCAGTGCATGATCAGCCACGTGATCAGTGCATGATCAGTCACGTGATCAGTGCATGATCAGCCACGTGATCAGTGCATGATCAGCCACGTGATCAGTGCATGATCAGCCACACGTGATCAGTGCATGATCAGTCACGTGATCAGTGCATGATCAGTCACACGTGATCAGTGCATGATCAGCCACGTGATCAGTGCATGATCAGCCACGTGATCAGTGCATGATCAGCCACGTGATCAGTGCATGATCAGCCACGTGATCAGTGCATGATCAGCCACGTGATCAGTGCATGATCAGCCACGTGATCAGTGCATGATCAGTCACGCGATCAGTGCATGATCAGCCACGTGATCAGTGCATGATAGCCACGTGATCAGTGCATGATCATGATCAGCCACGTGATCAGTGCATGATCAGTCATGATCAGTGCATGATCAGCCACGTGATCAGTGCATGATCAGCCACGTGATCAGTGCATGATCAGTCACGTGATCAGTGCATGATCAGTCACGTGATCAGTGCATGATCAGCCACGTGATCAGTGCATGATAGCCACGTGATCAGTGCATGATCAGTCACGTGATCAGTGCATGATCAGCCACGTGATCAGTGCATGATCAGCCACGTGATCAGTGCATGATCAGTCACGTGATCAGTGCATGATCAGTGATCAGTCATCAGTGATCAGTGCATGATCAGCCACGTGATCAGTGCATGATAGCCACGTGATCAGTGCATGATCAGTCACGTGATCAGTGCATGATCAGCCACGTGATCAGTGCATGATCAGCCACGTGATCAGTGCATGATCAGTCACGCATCAGTCAGTGATCATGATGATCAGTGCCACGTGATCAGTGCATGATCAGCCACGTGATCAGTGCATGATCAGCCACGTGATCAGTGCATGATCAGTCACGTGATCAGTGCATGATCAGCCACGTCATCAGTGCATGATCAGCCACGTGATCAGTGCATGATCAGCCACGTGATCAGTGCATGATCAGTCACGTGATCAGTGTGATCAGCCACGTGATCAGTGCATGATCAGCCACGTGATCAGTGCATGATCAGCCACGTGATCAGTGCATGATCAGTCACGTGATCAGTGCATGATCAGCCACGTGATCAGTGCATGATCAGCCACGTGATCAGTGCATGATCAGCCACGTGATCAGTGCATGATCAGCACAGTGCATGATCAGTGCATGATCAGCCACGTGATCAGTGCATGATCAGCCACGTGATCAGTGCATGATCAGCCACGTGATCAGTGCATGATCAGCCACGTGATCAGTGCATGATCAGCCACGTGATCAGTGCATGATCAGCCACGTGATCAGTGCATGATCAGCCACGTGATCAGTGCATGATCAGCCACGTGATCAGTGCATGATCAGCCACGTGATCAGTGCATGATCAGCAGCACGATCAGTGCATGATCAGCCACGTGATCAGTGCATGATCAGTCATGATCAGTGCATGATCAGCCACGTGATCAGTGCATGATCAGCCACGTGATCAGTGCATGATCAGCCACGTGATCAGTGCATGATCAGCCACGTGATCAGTGCATGATCAGCCACGTGATCAGTGCATGATCAGTCACGTGATCAGTGCATGATCAGCCACGTGATCAGTGCATGATCAGCCACGTGATCAGTGCATGATCAGCCACGTGATCAGTGCATGATCAGTCACGTGATCAGATCAGCATGATCAGTCACGATGATCAGTGCATGATCAGCCACGTGATCAGTGCATGATCAGCCACGTGATCAGTGCATGATCAGCCACGTGATCAGTGCATGATCAGTCACGTGATCAGTGCATGATCAGCCACGTGATCAGTGCATGATCAGTCACGTGATCAGTGCATGATCAGCCACGTGATCAGTGCATGATCAGTCACGATGATCAGTGCATGATCAGCCACGTGATCAGTGCATGATCAGCCACGTGATCAGTGCATGATCAGTCACGTGATCAGTGCATGATCAGCCACGTGATCAGTGCATGATCAGTCACGTGATCAGTGCATGATCAGCCACGTGATCAGTGCATGATCAGCCACGTGATCAGTGCATGATCAGTCACGTGATCAGTGCATGATCAGCCACGTGATCAGTGCATGATCAGCCACGTGATCAGTGCATGCATGATCAGCCACGTGATCAGTGCATGATCAGCACGTGATCAGTGCATGATCAGCCACGTGATCAGTGCATGATCAGCCACGATCAGTGCATGATCAGCCACGTGATCAGTGCATGATCAGCCACGTGATCAGTGCATGATCAGCCACGTGATCAGTGCATGATCAGCCACGTGATCAGTGCATGATCAGCCACGTGATCAGTGCATGATCAGCCACGTGATCAGTGCATGATCAGCCACGTGATCAGTGCATGATCAGTCACGTGATCAGCATGATCAGATCACGTGATCAGCCACGTGATCAGCAGTGATCAGTGCATGATCAGCCACGTGATCAGTGCATGATCAGCCACGTGATCAGTGCATGATAGTCACGTGATCAGTGCATGATCAGCCACGTGATCAGTGCATGATCAGCCACGTGATCAGTGCATGATCAGCCACGTGATCAGTGCATGATCAGTCACGTGATCAGTGCATGATCAGCCACGTGATCAGTGCATGATCAGTCACGTGATCAGTGCATGATCAGCCACGTGATCAGTGCATGATCAGTCACGTGATCAGTGCATGATCAGCCACGTGATCAGTGCATGATAGCCACGTGATCAGTGCATGATCAGCCACGTGATCAGTGCATGATCAGCCACGATCAGTGCATGATCAGCCACGTGATCAGTGCATGATCAGTCACGTGATCAGTGCATGATCAGTCACGTGATCAGTGCATGATCAGCCACGTGATCAGTGCATGATAGCCACGTGATCAGTGCATGATCAGCACACGTGATCAGTGCATGATCAGCCACGTGATCAGTGCATGATCAGCCACGTGATCAGTGCATGATCAGCCACGTGATCAGTGCATGATCAGCCACGTGATCAGTGCATGATCAGCCACGTGATCAGTGCATGATCAGCCACGTGATCAGTGCATGATCAGATCAGCCACGTGATCAGTGCATGATCAGCCAGCGTGATCAGTGCATGATCAGCCACGTGATCAGTGCATGATCAGCCACGTGATCAGTGCATGATCAGTCACGTGATCAGTGTGATGATCAGCCACGTGATCAGTGCATGATCAGCCACGTGATCAGTGCATGAGCAGTGATCAGTGCATGATCAGTGCATGATCAGTCAGTGCGATCAGTGCATGATCAGCCACGTCAGTGCATGATCAGCCACGTGATCAGTGTGATCAGATCATCAGCCACGTGATCAGTGCATGATCAGTCACGTGATCAGTGCATGATCAGCCACGTGATCAGTGCATGATCAGCCACGTGATCAGTGCATGATCAGCCACGTGATCAGTGCATGATCAGTCACGTGATCAGTGCATGATCAGCCACGTGATCAGTGCATGATCAGCCACGTGATCAGTGCATGATCAGTCACGTGATCAGTGCATGATCAGTCACGTGATCAGTGCATGATCAGCCACGTGATCAGTGCATGATCAGTCACGTGATCAGTGCATGATCAGTGCATGATCAGTGCATGATCAGCCACGTGATCAGTGCATGATAGCCACGTGATCAGTGCATGATCAGCCACGTGATCATGCATGATCAGCCACGTGATCAGTGCATGATCAGCCACGTGATCAGTGCATGATCAGCCACGATCAGTGCATGATCAGTCACGTGATCAGTGCATGATCAGCCACGTGATCAGTGCATGATCAGCCACGATCAGTGCATGATCAGCACGTGATCATCAGTGCATGATCAGCACGTGATCAGTGCATGATCAGCCACGTGATCAGTGCATGATCAGCCACGATCAGTGCATGATCAGCCACGTGATCAGTGCATGATCAGCCACAGTGATCAGTGCATGATCAGCCATGATGATCAGTGCATGATGATCAGCCACGTGATCAGTGTATGATCAGCCACGTGATCAGTGCATGATCAGCCACGTGATCAGTGCATGATCAGCCACGTGATCAGTGCATGATCAGTCACGTGATCAGTGTGCATGATCAGCCACGTGATCAGTGCATGATCAGCCACGTGATCAGTGCATGATCAGCAGCCACGTGATCAGTGCATGATCAGCCACGTGATCAGTGCATGATCAGCCACGTGATCAGTGCATGATCAGCCACGTGATCAGTGCATGATCAGCCACGTGATCAGATCAGCATGATCAGCCACGTGATCAGTGATCATGATGATCAGCCACGTGATCAGTGCATGATCAGCCACGTGATCAGTGCATGATCAGCCACGTGATCAGTGCATGATCAGCCACGTGATCAGTGCATGATCAGTCACGTGATCAGTGCATGATCAGTCACGTGATCAGTGCATGATCAGCCACGTGATCAGTGCATGATCAGCCACGTGATCAGTGCATGATCAGTCACGTGATCAGTGCATGATCAGCCACGTGATCAGTGCATGATAGCCACGTGATCAGTGCATGATCAGCCACGTGATCAGTGCATCAGTCACGATCAGTGCATGATCAGCCACATGATCAGTGCATGATCAGCCACGTGATCAGTGCATGATCAGTCACGTGATCAGTGCATGATCAGTCACGTGATCAGTGCATGATCAGCCACGTGATCAGTGCATGATAGCCACGTGATCAGTGCATGATCAGTCACGTGATCAGTGCATGATCAGCCACGTGATCAGTGCATGATCAGCCACGTGATCAGTGCATGATCAGCCACATGATCAGTGCATGATCAGCCACGTGATCAGTGCATGATCAGCCACGATCAGTGCATGATCAGCCACGTGATCAGTGCATGATCAGTCACGTGATCAGTGCATGATCAGCCACGTGATCAGTGCATGATCAGCCACGTGATCAGTGCATGATCAGCCACGTGATCAGTGTGCATGATCAGCCACGTGATCAGTGCATGATCAGCCACGTGATCAGTGCATGATCAGCCACGTGATCAGTGCATGATCAGCCACGTGATCAGTGCATGATCAGCCACGTGATCAGTGCATGATCAGTCACGTGATCAGTGCATGATCAGTCACGTGATCAGTGCATGATCAGCCACGTGATCAGTGCATGATCAGCCACGTGATCAGTGCATGATCAGCCACGTGATCAGTGCATGATCAGCCACGTGATCAGTGCATGATCAGCCACGTGATCAGTGCATGAAGTCACAGCGATCAGTGCATGATGATCAGCCATGATGATCAGATGCAGTCATGATCAGTCACGATCAGCCACGTGATCAGTGCATGATAGCCACGTGATCAGTGCATGATCAGCCACGTGATCAGTGCATGATCAGCCACGTGATCAGTGCATGATCAGCCACGTGATCAGTGCATGATCAGCCACGTGATCAGTGCATGATCAGTCACGTGATCAGTGCATGATCAGCCACGTGATCAGTGCATGATCAGCCACGTGATCATGATCAGTGCATCAGTCATGATCAGTGCATGATCAGTCACGTGATCAGTGCATGATCAGCCACGTGATCAGTGCATGATCAGCCACGTGATCAGTGCATGATCAGTCACGTGATCAGTGCATGATCAGCCACGTGATCAGTGCATGATAGCCACGTGATCAGTGCATGATCAGTCACGTGATCAGTGCATGATCAGCCACGTGATCAGTGCATGATCAGCCACGATCAGTGCATGATAGCCACGTGATCAGTGCATGATCAGTCACGTGATCAGTGCATGATCAGTCACGATCAGTGCATGATCAGCCACGTGATCAGTGCATGATAGCCACGTCATCAGTGCATGATCAGTCACGTGATCAGTGCATGATCAGCCACGTGATCAGTGCATGATCAGCCACGTGATCAGTGCATGATCAGCCACGTGATCAGTGCATGATCAGCCACGTGATCAGTGCATGATCAGTCACGTGATCAGTGCATGATCAGCCACGTGATCAGTGCATGATCAGCCACGTGATCAGTGCATGATCAGTCACGTGATCAGTGTGCATGATCAGCCACGTGATCAGTGCATGATCAGCCACGTGATCAGTGCATGATCAGTCACGTGATCAGTGCATGATCAGCCACGTGATCAGTGCATGATAGCCACGTGATCAGTGCATGATCAGCCACGTGATCAGTGATGATCAGCCACAGCCATGATCAGTGTGCATGATCAGTCACGTGATCAGTGCATGATCAGCACGTGATCAGTGCATGATCAGCCACGTGATCAGTGCATGATCAGTCACGTGATCAGTGATCAGATCAGTCACGTGATCAGTGCGTGATCAGTGGCTGTTCAGCCAGGTGATCAGTGTACATCTCCACGTAATCATTGCATGAACAGGTACGGTTCATGATCAGTCACATGATCAGTCACGTATGACGACAGCCAAGAGATCAGTGTGAGAAACACCACGTGATCAGTGCATGATCAGCCACGGATCAGTGCATGATCAGCCACGTGATCAGTGCATGATCAATCACGCGATCAGTGCATGATCAGTCACGCGGATCAGTGCATGATCAGCCACGTGATCAGTGCATGATCAGCCCCGCGATCAGTGTATGATCAGTCACGATTAGGCACATGATCGATCAGACACACGAGATCACCGCATGATCAGGTACATGAAGAGTGCATGATCAGGCATGTGATCAGTGCATGACAGCCAGGCTGATCAGTGCATGATCATCCACGTGATCATTGCATGATCAATCATGTGATCAGAGCATGATCAGCCACGCGATGAGGTACGATCAGCCACGTGATCAGGTCATGATCAGCTACGCCATCAGTGCCTGATAACCACATGATCACGCATTATCAGTCACGTGAGTGCATGATATCGCAACGGATCAGCGCATGATCAGCCACGTGATCAGTGGTATGATAGTCACGTGATCAGTGCATGACTCAACCCCGGGATCAGTGCGTGATCTGTCACGCGATTCTGTATTTTAGACATGTGATCAGTGCATGATCAGGATCGTGATTAGGTGCATGATCTGTCACCTGATCAGCAATGATCAGCCATGTCGAGCAATGGATTATCAGCCACAAGAAGAGTGCATGCACAGTCACGCGATCAGTGCCTGATCAGCCAGGTAATCAGTGCATGATCAGCCACGTGATCAGTGCATGATCAGCCAGGATGAGAGAGATCGTCGATTTGATCATTGTACCATCATCCAGGTTATCAGCGCATGATCAACCACGTTATTTTTAAGAGTATGATCAGTCACAAGATGAGTGCATGACTCTGGCTCCACGATCAGTTGAATGATCAGCCTCGTGATCAGTGCATTATCAGCCAAGTGATCAGTGTCCATGATCAGCCATGTGATCAGTGCATGATCAGTCGAATACGATCAGCGCGATCAGCCACGTGATCAGTGCATGATAGTCACGTGATCACTGCATGATCAGCCACGTGATCAATGCATGATGAGCCACGCGATCAGTGCATGATCAGTCACGCGTTCAGTGCATGATCAGCCACGGATCAATGCATGATCAGCCACGTAATCAGTGCATGATCAGCCACGTGACAGTGCATGATCAGCCACGTGATCAGTGCATGATCAGCCACGCGAATCAGTGCATGATCAGTCACGTGATCAGTGCCTGATAGCTTATGATGATGATGCACGATCAGTCACGTGATCAGTGCATGATCAGCCACGTGATCAGTGCATGATCAGCCACGTGATCAGTGCATGATCAATTACGGGATCAGTGTATGATCAGTCACGGGATCAGTGCATGATAGTCACGTGATCAGTGCATGATCAGTCACGTGATCAGTGCATGATCAGCCCACGGGATCAGTGCATGATCAGTCACGCGGATCAGTGCATGATCAGCCACGTGATCAGTGCATGATCAGCCACGTGATCAGTGCATGATCAGCCACGTGATCAGTGTTGCGATCAGCAACGTGATCAGTGCATGATCAGCAACGTGATCATTGCATGATCAGCCACGTGATCAGTGCATGATCAGCCAGGTGATCAGTGCATGATCAGCTTCGTGATCAGTATATTATCAACCACGATCAGTGCATGATCAGCACGTGATCAGTGCATGCTCAGCCACATGATCAGTGTATGATCAGCCAGGTGATCAGTGCATGATCAGCCACGCGATCAGTGTAGCGATCAGGCACGTGATCAGTGCATGATCAGTCACGTGATCAGTGCATGATCAGCCACGTGATCAGTGCATGATCAGCCACCTGATCAATGCATGATCAGCCACGTGATCAGTGCATGATCAGCGCCGTGATCAGTGCATGATAGCCACGGATCAGTGCATGATCAGTCACGTGATCAGTGCATGATCAGCCATGTGATCAAAGCAGTTGATCAGCCACGTGATCAGTGTATGATCATCCACGTGATCAGTGCATGATCAGCACGTGATCAGTGCATGATCAGCCACGCGATCACTGCATGATCAGCCACGTGAACAGTGCATGATCAGTCACGCGATCAGTGCATGTTCAGTCACGTGATCAGTGCATGATCAGCCACGTGATCAGTGCATGATCAGCCACGTGATCAGTGCATGATCAGCCACGGATCAGTGCATGATCAGGCACGTGATCAGTGCATGATCAGTGTATGATCAGCATGATCAGCCACGTGAATGATCAGTGTATGATCAGTGCACGATCAGCTTCAGTGCATGATCAGCCACGTGATCAGTGCATGATCAGCCACGTGATCAGTGCATGATCAGCACGTGATCAGTGCATGATCAGCCACGGATCAGTGCATGTGTATGATCAGACACGTGATGAGTGCATGAACAGCCTCATGATCAGTGTATGATCAGATCAGTGTATATTCAGCCACGTGATCAGTGCATGGTCAGCCACGTGATCAGTTCATTATCAGGCAGGTGATGACTGCATGATCAGCCACGTGATCAGTGCATGATCAGCCACGTGATCAGTGCATGCACAGTCACGTGTTCAGTGTATATTCAGCTTCGTGATCAGTGCATGATGAGCCACGTGATCATTGCATGTTCATCCACGTGATCAGTGCATGCACAGTCACGTGATCAGTGTATGATCAGCTTCGTGATCAGTGCATGGTCAGCCACATGATCAGTTCATTATCAGGCAGGTGATGACTGCAGGATCAGTCACGTGATAAGTGCATGATCAGGCACGTGATCAGTTCATGATCAGCCACGTGATCAGTGAAAGATCAGCCATGGGATCAGTGCATGCACAGTCACGTGATCAGTACATGCACAGTCACGTGATCAGTGTATGATCAGCTTCATGATCAGTGCATGATGAGCCACGGGATCAGTGCACGTGCAGTCTCGTGATCAGTGTATGATCAGGCATGTGATAAGTGCATGATCAGCCACGTGATCAGTGCATGATCAACCTTGTGATCATGCATGCACAGTCACGTGATCAGTGTATGATCAGCTTCGTGATTAGTTCATGATCAGCCACGTGATCAGTGTATGATCAGCCACGTGATCAGTGCATGATCAGCCACGTGAACAGTGCAAGATCAGCGTATGATCAGTGCATGATCAGCCACGATCAGTGCATGATCAGTCACGTGATCAGTGCATGATCAGCCACGTGATCAGTGCATGATCAGCCACGTGATCAGTGCATGATCACAGCCACGTGATCAGTGCATGATCAGCCACGATGATCAGTGCATGAGTCAGATCAGCCACGTGATCAGTGCATGATCAGTCACGTGATCAGTGCATGATCAGCCACGTGATCAGTGCATGATCAGTCACGTGATCAGTGCATGATCAGCCACGTGATCAGTGCATGATCAGCCAGCCACGATGATCAGTGCATGATCAGTCACGTGATCAGTGCATGATCAGCCACGTGATCAGTGCATGATCAGCCACGTGATCAGTGCATGATCAGTCACGTGATCAGTGCATGATCAGCCACGTGATCAGTGCATGATCAGCCACGTGATCAGTGCATGATCAGCCACGTGATCAGTGCATGATCAGTCAGATGATCAGTGCATGATCAGTCAGTGATCAGTGATCAGCCACGTGATCAGTGCATGATCAGCCACGTGATCAGTGCATGATCAGCCACGTGATCAGTGCATGATCAGCCACGTGATCAGTGCATGATCAGCCACGATGATCAGTGCATGATCAGATCAGTGATCAGTGCATGATCAGCCACGTGATCAGATCAGTATGATCAGTCACGTGATCAGTGCATGATCAGTGCGTGATCAGTGCATGATCAGTCACGTGATCAGTGCATGATCAGCACGTGATCAGTGCATGATCAGCCACGTGATCAGTGCATGATCAGGCACGTGATCAGTGCATGATCAGCCACGTGATCAGTGCATGATCAGTCACGTGATCAGTGCATGATCAGCCACGATCAGTGCATGATCAGCCACGTGATCAGTGCATGATCAGCAACGTGATCAGTGCATGATCAGCCACGTGATCAGTGCATGATCAGCCACGTGATCAGTGCATGATCAGCCACACGTGATCAGTGCATGATCAGCCACGTGATCAGTGCATGATCAGCACGTGATCAGTGCATGATCAGTCACGTGATCAGTGCATGATCAGCCACGTGATCAGTGCATGATCAGCATCAGTGATCAGTGTATGATCAGTCACGTGATCAGTGTGATCAGTCACGCGGATCAGTGCATGATCAGCCACGGATCAGTGCATGATCAGCCACGTGATCAGTGCATGATCAGTCACGTGATCAGTGCAATGATCAGCCACGTGATCAGTGCATGATCAGCCACGTGATCAGTGCATGATCAGCACGTGATCAGTGCATGATCAGCCACGTGATCAGTGCATGATCAGCCACGTGATCAGTGCATGATCAGCCACGTGATCAGTGCATGATCAGCCACGTGATCAGTGCATGATCAGCCACGTGATCAGTCAGTGCATGATCAGTCACGTGATCAGTGCATGATCAGCCACGTGATCAGTGCATGATCAGCCACGTGATCAGTGCATGATCAGCCACGTGATCAGTGCATGATCAGCCACGTGATCAGTGCATGATCAGCCACGTGATCAGTGCATGATCAGCCACGTGATCAGTGCATGATCAGCCACGTGATCAGTGCATGATCATCAGCCGTGATCAGTGCATGATCAGTCACGGTGATCAGTGCATGATCAGCACACGTGATCAGTGCATGATCAGCCACGTGATCAGTGCATGATCAGCCACGTGATGATCAGCACGATCAGTGCAGATCAGTGTGATCAGTGTGCGATCAGCACGTGAATCAGTGCATGATCAGCCACGTGATCAGTGCATGATCAGCCACGTGATCAGTGCATGATCAGCCACGTGATCAGTGCATGATCAGCCACGTGATCAGTGCATGATCAGCCACGTGATCAGTGCATGATCAGCCACGTGATCAGTGCATGATCAGCCACGTGATCAGTGCATGATCAGCCACGTGATCAGTGCATGATCAGCCACGTGATCAGTGCATGATCAGTCAGCCACGTGATCAGTGCATGATCAGCCACGTGATCAGTGCATGATCAGCCACGTGATCAGTGCATGATCAGCCACGTGATCAGTGCATGATCAGCCACGTGATCAGTGCATGATCAGCCACGTGATCAGTGCATGATCAGCCACGTGATCAGTGCATGATCAGCCACGTGATCAGTGCATGATCAGCACGTGATCAGTGCATGATCAGCCACGTGATCAGTGCATGATCAGCCACGTGATCAGTGCATGATCAGCCACGTGATCAGTGCATCAGCACAGTCACGTGATCATCAGCACATGATCAGTGATCATGATGATCAGTCACGTGATCAGTGCATGATCAGTCACGTGATCAGTGCATGATCAGCCACGTGATCAGTGCATGATCAGATCAGCGAGATCAGTCAGCTGAGTGATCAGCCACGTGATCAGTGCATGATCAGCCACACGTGATCAGTGCATGATCAGTCACGTGATCAGTGCATGATCAGCCACGTGATCAGTGCATGATCAGCCACGTGATCAGTGCATGATCAGGCACGTGATCAGTGCATGATCAGTCACGTGATCAGTGCATGATCAGCCACGTGATCAGTGCATGATCAGCCACGTGATCAGTGCATGATCAGTCACGTGATCAGTGCATGATCAGCCACGTGATCAGTGCATGATCAGCCACGTGATCAGTGCATGATCAGTCACGTGATCAGTGCATGATCAGCCACATGATCAGTGCATGATCAGCCACGTGATCAGTGCATGATCAGCCACGTGATCAGTGCATGATCAGCCACGTGATCAGTGCATGCATGATCAGTGTCGTGATCAGTGTATGATCAGGCACGTGATCAGTGCATGATCAGCCACGAATCAGTGCATGATCAGCCACGTGATCAGTGCATGATCAGCCACGTGATCAGTGCATGATCAGCCACGTGATCAGTGCATGATCAGCCACGTGATCAGTGCATGATCAGCCACACGATCAGTGCATGATCAGCCACGTGATCAGTGCATGATCAGCCACGTGATCAGTGCATGATCAGCCACGTGATCAGTGCATGATCAGCCACGTGATCAGTGCGATCAGTCAGTGATCAGTGATGATCAGCCACGTGATCAGTGCATGATCAGCCACGTGATCAGTGCATGATCAGCCACGATCAGTGCATGATCAGCCACGTGATCAGTGCATGATCAGCCACGTGATCAGTGCATGATCAGCCACGTGATCAGTGCATGATCAGCCACGTGATCAGTGCATGATCAGCCACGTGATCAGTGCATGATCAGCCACGTGATCAGTGCATGATCAGCCACGTGATCAGTGCATGATCAGCCACGTGATCAGTGCATGATCAGCCACGTGATCAGTGCATGATCAGCCACGTGATCAGTGCATATCAGCCACGTGATCAGTGCATGATCAGTCACGTGATCAGTGCATGATCAGCCACGTGATCAGTGCATGATCAGCCACGTGATCAGTGCATGATCAGCCACGTGATCAGTGCATGATCAGCCACGTGATCAGTGCATGATCAGCACGTGATCAGTGCATGATCAGCCACGTGATCAGTGCATGATCAGCCACGTGATCAGTGCATGATCAGCCACGATCAGTGTGCATGATCAGCCACGATCAGTGCATGATCAGCACGTGATCAGTGCATGATCAGCACGTGATCAGTGCATGATCAGTCACGATCAGTGCATGATCAGCCACGTGATCAGTGCATGATCAGCCACGTGATCACGCATGAGCCAGATCAGTGCATGATCAGTCACGTGATCAGTGCATGATCAGCCACGTGATCAGTGCATGATCAGCCACGTGATCAGTGCATGATCAGCCACGTGATCAGTGCATGATCAGCCACGTGATCAGTGCATGATCAGTCACGTGATCAGTGCATGATCAGCCACGTGATCAGTGCATGATCACACGTGATCAGTGCATGATCAGCCACGTGATCAGTGCATGATCAGCCACGTGATCAGTGCATGATCAGCCACGTGATCAGTGCATGATCAGCCACGTGATCAGTGCATGATCAGCCACACGTGATCAGTGCATGATCAGCCACGTGATCAGTGCATGATCAGCCACGTGATCAGTGCATGATCAGCCACGCGATCAGTGCATGATCAGCCACGTGATCAGTGCATGATCAGCCACGTGATCAGTGCATGATCAGCCACGTGATCAGTGCATGATCAGCCACGATGATCAGTGCACGATCAGCAGTCACGTGATCAGTGCATGATCAGCCACGTGATCAGTGCATGATCAGCCACGTGATCAGTGCATGATCAGCCACGTGATCAGTGCATGATCAGCCACGTGATCAGTGCATGATCAGCCACGTGATCAGTGCATGATCAGCCACGTGATCAGCATGATCAGCCACGTGATCAGTGCATGATCAGCCACGTGATCAGTGCATGATCAGCCACGTGATCAGTGCATGATCAGTCACGTGATCAGTGCATGATCAGTCACGTGATCAGTGCATGATCAGCCACGTGATCAGTGCATGATCAGCCACGTGATCAGTGCATGATGATCAGCCACGTGATCAGTGCATGATCAGCCACGTGATCAGTGTATGATGATCAGCCACGTGATCAGTGCATGATCAGCCACGTGATCAGTGCATGATCAGCCACGTGATCAGTGCATGATCAGCCACGTGATCAGTGCATGATCAGCCACGTGATCAGTGCATGATCAGCCACACGATCAGTGCATGATCAGCCACGTGATCAGTGCATGATCAGTCAGTCACGATCAGTGCATGATCAGCCACGTGATCAGTGCATGATCAGCAGTGCGATCAGTGCATGATCAGTCACGATCAGTCAGTGCATGATCAGCACGTGATCAGTGCATGATCAGCCACGTGATCAGTGCATGATCATCAGCCACGTGATCAGTCAGCATGATCAGCCACGATGATCAGTGCATGCATGATCAGCCACGTGATCAGTGCATGATCAGCCACGTGATCAGTGCATGATCAGCCACGTGATCAGTGCATGATCAGCCACGTGATCAGTGCATGATCAGCCACGTGATCAGTGCATGATCAGCCACGTGATCAGTGCATGATCAGCCACGTGATCAGTGCATGATCAGCCACGTGATCAGTGCATGATCAGCCACGTGATCAGTGATCAGCAGTCACGTGATCAGTGCATGATCAGCCACGATCAGTGCATGATCAGCCACGTGATCAGTGCATGATCAGCCACGTGATCAGTGCATGATCAGTCACGTGATCAGTGCATGATCAGCCACGTGATCAGTGCATGATCAGCCACGTGATCAGTGCATGATCAGCCACGTGATCAGTGCATGATCAGTCACAGTGATGATCAGTGCATGATCAGCCACGTGATCAGTGCATGATCAGCCACGTGATCAGTGCATGATCAGTCACGTGATCATGATGATCAGCCACGTGATCATCAGATCAGCATGTAATCAGTGCATGATCAGTCACGTGATCAGTGCATGATCAGCCACGTGATCAGTGCATGATCAGGCACGTGATCAGTGCATGATCAGTCACGTGATCAGTGCATGATGAGCCATGGTATCACTGCATGAGAGCCATGTGATCAGTGCATGATAGCTACGTGATCAGTGCATGATCAGCCACGTAATCAGTGCATGTGCAGTGTCATGATCAGTGTATAATCAGGCACGTGATCAGTGCATGATCAGCCACGTAATCAGTGTATGATAGCAAGGTTATCAGTGCATGATCAGCCACGTGATCAGTGCATGATCAGCCACGTGATCAGTGCATGATCAGCCACGTGATCAGTGCATGATCAGCCACGTGATCAGTACATGATCAGCCACGTGATCAGTGCATGATCAGTCACGTGATCAGTGTATGATCAGTCACGTGATCAGTGCATGATCAGCCACGTGATCAGTGCATGATCAGCCACGTGATCAGTGCATGATCAGCCACGGATCAGTGCATGATCAGCCACGTGATCAGTGCATGATCAGCCACGTGATCAGTGCATGATCAGTCACGTGATCAGTGCATGATCAGCCACGTGATCAGTGCATGATCAGTCACGTGATCAGTCAGTATGATCAGATCAGCGTGATCAGTGCATGATCAGTCACGTGATCAGTGCATGATCAGGCACGTGATCAGTGCATGATCAGGCACGTGATCAGTGCATGATCAGTCACGAGATCAGTGTATGATCAGCCACGTGATCAGTGCATGATAGCCACGTGATCAGTGCATGATCAGTCACGTGATCAGTGCATGATGAGCCATGGGATCAGTGCATGATAGCCATGTGATCATCAGATGCATGATCAGTCACGTGATCAGTGCATGATCAGTCACGTGATCAGTGCATGATCAGCCACGTGATCAGTGCATGATCAGCCACGTGATCAGTGCATGATCAGCCACGTGGATCAGTGAATGATCAGCCACGGATCAGTGCATGATCAGCCACGTGATCAGTGTGCATCAGTAATGTGATCAGTGCATGATCAGTCATTTGATCAGTGCATGATCAGCCACGGATCAGTGCATGATCAGCCACGTGATCAGTGCATGATCAGGCACGTGATTAGTGCATGATCAGCCACGTGATCAGCGCATGATCAGCCACGTGATCAGTGCATGATCAGCCACGTGATCAGTGCATGATCAGTCACGTGATCAGTGCATGATCAGCCACGTGATCAGTGCGCATGATCAGCCACGGATCAGTGCATGATCAGTCACGTGATCAGTGCATGATCAGTCAGGTGATCAGTGTATGATCAGCCATGGTGATCAGTGCATGATCAGCCGCAGGATCAGTGATGATCAGCGTGATCAGTGCATGATCCGACACGTGATTAGTGCATGAAAGCTACGGACCAGTGCATGATCACCCACGTAATCAGTGATCATCAGCCACGTGATCATTTCCATGCATGGTCCACGTGATCATGTATGCACAATCACGGGATCAGCGCATGATCAGCTTCGTGATCAGTGCATGATCAGGCACGTGATCAGTGCATGATCACGTGATCAGTATGACAGCCACGTGATCGCGATGATCAGCCACATGATCAGTGCATGATCAGTCACGCGATCAGTGCATGCACCGCAAAGTGATCAGTGCATGATCAGCCATGTGATCAGTGCATGATCAGCCACGTGATCAGTCCATCATCACCCACGTGATCATTGCATGTTCAGCCACGTGATCAGTGCATGCACAGTCACGCGTTCAGTATGATCAGCTTCGCTTTTCAGTGCATGGTCAAATACGTGATTAGTGTATGATCAGGCACGTGAA
>NW_027219839.1:0-73110 GCF_027580195.1 Bos mutus | reverse complement strand
TTTTGGTCTTTTCCATGTGGATATCCTCACAGTATGGCATTTAATACTGTCTAAGAATTATCAGAGCTTTTCATGTTTTCCTTCTTTAAAAAAAAATTTACAAATGGCACTGTGTTTTCTTTATTCCCTCCTTTCTCAGTTCAGTTCAGTTCAGTCAGTTGTGTCTGACACCATGAATCACAGCATGCCAGGTCTCCCTATTCATCACCAACTCCTGGAGTTCACTCAAACTCATGTCCATCGAGTCAGTGATGCTATCCAGCCACGTCGTCCTCTGTTATTACCTTCTCCTCCTGCCCTCAATCCCTCCCAGCATCAGAGTCTTTTCCAATGAGTCAACTCTTCGCACGAGGTGGCCAAAGTATTGGAATTTCAGCTTTAGCATCAGTCCTTTCAATGAACACCCAAGACTGATCTCCTTTAGAATGAACTGGTTGGATCTCATTGCAGTCCAAGGGAGTCTCAAGAGTCATCTCAACACCACAGTTCAAAAGCATCAATTCTTTTGGCACTCAGCTTTGTTCACAGCCCAACTCTCACATCCATACATGACCACTTTAAAAACCATAGCCTTGACTAGTTGGACATTTGTTGGCAAAGTAATGTCTCTGCTTTTGAATATGTTATCTAGGTGGTGCATAATTTTCCTTCCAAGGAGTAAGCGTCTTTTAATTTCAGGGCTGCAATCACCAACTGCATTGATTTTGCAGTCCCCCCAAAATAAAGTCTGACACTGTTTCTACTGTTTACCCATCTATTTCCCATCAAGTCATTGGACCAGATGCCATGATCTTCGTTTTCTGAATGTTGAGTTTGAAGCCAACTTTTTCACTCTCCTCTTTCACTTTCATCAAGAGGCTTTTTAGTTCCTCTTCACTTTCTGCCATAAGAATGGTGTCATCTGCATATCTCAGGTTATTGATATTTCTCCTGGCCACTTGATTCCAGCGTGTCCTTCTTCCAGCCTAGCTTTTTTCATGATGCACTCTGCATATAAGTTAGTTCTTTCTCTTTCTCAGATATTTTACTCTTGGTTCCTTCCAGGGCTTTGCTAATCTCAGTTATTGCATTGATTATTACTGCTTTTTTTTTTTTTTTATTTCTTCTAGATGCATGGTAAACATGCTTCTTTCTTCTCAATCCAGGCCTCCAGTGTATTTGCTGGCAACTCCACTTAACTTTCAAGATTTGGGTCATCTTTTCTCTCATTATTCTGAAATCTTTTTCAGAAAAACTTCCTATCTCCTCTTCTTTTGTTTGTTTTGGTGTGTTTTTATCATGTACCTTCATAAGCTACATAATTCTATCCCTTTTCATTTTTTTTTAAACTTTACAATATTGTATTGGTTTTGCCAAATATCAAAATGTATCCACCACAGGTATACATGTGTTCCCCATCCTGAACCCTCCTCCCTCCTCCCCCATACCATCCCTCTGGGTCGTCCCAGTGCACCAGCCCCAAGCATCCAGTATCATGCATTGAACCTGGACTGGCAGCTCATTTCATATATGATATTATACGTATTTCAATGCCATTCTCCCATATCATCCCACCCTCCCTCTCCCACAGAGTCCAAAAGACTGTTCTATACATCAGTGTCTCTTTTGCTGTCTCATATACAGGGTTATTGTTACCATCTTTCTAAATTCCATATATATGCATTAGTATACTGTATTGGTGTTTTTCTTTCTGGCTTAATTCACTCTGTATAATAGGCTCCAGTTTCATCCACCTCATTAGTACTGGTTCAAATGTATTCTTTTTAATGACTGAGTAATACTCCATTGTGTATATGTGCCACAGCTTTCTTATCCATTCATCTGCTAATGGGCATCTAGGTTGCCTCCATGTCCTGGCTATTATAAACAGTGCTGCGATGGACATTGGGGTGCACGTGTCTCTTTCAATTCTGGTTTCCTCAGTGTGTATGCCCAGCAGTGGGATTGCTGGATCATAAGGCAGTTCTATTTCCAGTTTTTTAAGGAATCTCCACACTGTTCTCCATAGTGGCTGTACTAGTTTGCATTCCCACCAACAGTGTAAGAGGGTTCCCATTTCTCCACACCCTCTCCAGCATTTATTGCTTGTAGACTTTTGGATTGCAGCCATTCTGACTGGCATGAAATGGTACCTCATAGTGATTTTGATTTGCATTTCTCTGATAATGAGTGATGTTGAGCATCATTTCATGTGTTTGTTAGCCATCTGTATGTCTTCTTTGGAGAAATGTCTATTTAGTTCTTAGGCCCATTTTTTGATTGGGTCATTTATTTTTCTGGAATTGAGCTGTAGGAGTTGCTTGTATATTTTTGAGATTAGTTGTTTGTCAGTTGCTTCATTTGCTATTATTTTCTCCCATTCTGAAGGCTGTCTTTTCACCTTGCTTATAGTTTCCTTTGTTGTGCAGAAGCTTTTAAATTTAATTAGGTCCCTCAAAATGGATTAAAGATCTAAACATAAGACCAGAAACTATAAAACTCCTAGAGGAGAACATAGGCAAAACACTCTCCAACATACATCACAGCAGGATCCTCTATGACCCACCTCCTAGAATATTGGAAATAAAAGCAAAAATAAACAAATGGGACCTAATTAAACTTAAAAGCTTCATTTGGTTTAGATCGCAGTGGTTTTGTCCCCTTTCTGCAGGCCGCAGCATTTTGGATCCAATTTGTGGTGGAATCTGATCTTTGTGGGTGGGATTGAACCTGTAAGTTTTCAAGGTTTAATGTCTGGGATATTGTGTGCCTGTGGTCTGTCAGGTGGAGCTGGATCACTTCTCTATGAAGTGCAATGAATTGTCCTGTAATGTGCATTGTGCTGTCTGTGGGTTTGGTACAGCTTCAGGTAGCACCTTTTATAATATTCATTTTTGTGTTGCTGCTTTTCTGGAGAATAGGTGTGCATTGTCTTGCACTGAAATTGCTGGTTTCAGCTTGGGGCTTCATTTCCATGTAGGCATGGAACCTTTTGACTTTGCTTCTTTTTTAAAGTTCATTGGTGTCAGGAGTTCAACAATGATCTAAAGATCTGGATTAACTTCATGGCCTCTGGGTTTTGGTGCTGAGTTACAGTCAGCATTAAGAATTCTGCATCCTCAGAACAGAAGAGAAAACCCAAGGTTGATGGTGAAGCAATTTTCCATAATCAAAAACAGTTAAAGGGATTGACAGAGTTATATGGATCAGAGCAAACTGAGGAGGGAGATAAAGGTTTCTAGGAGGAGTAAAGGGAGAGTAAAAAGGTGAGAGTGCAATCAACTCAGGAATTAAATTCATAAGTTAAAATAGATTCTAAATACAGAATTCCTAAAGTATAAACATTGATTAATAAAAAAGTTTCAAATCAAATCAAAGATTAAGAACCTCGAATAGGATTTAAACTCCTATGATTACTGGAGAAAATTTAGAAGTCAAAATAATTATCAAACTTTTATATTTTGGTATACAGAAATGAAATTAAAGGGAATGATAAGGAACAGAAAAGTGTTTAATTAAAAAACATGAAAACAATAAAGAATAATCTAACAATTTCTCTAGAGAAATTGCTGTGAGTTTAGTGGTTCCAGATCAGTGTCAGACAATCTCTTTTTCCTGCTTCTACTTGTTGTCCAATGCTATTGCTGTCCTTGAATTGCACAGTTTCTGCATTAGCTTCAGAGTTTCAATTTGTAGCTCCTGTCACTTCTGGGCTAGTTCACCCTTCTTTGCTTATTTTTACTTCCTCATTTTGCAATTCTCTTCTGTGACAAGTTTACACATGACTAGTTTGCACCATAACACAAGGGGACAGCAGGCCCTTATTTGACCTCACCTACTCAATGGTACAATGATGAGGAGGAACACACTGAAAACAAACACCTGTGGAATATGTGGGTGAGGGTGCTTAAGATGGATGGAGCACAGTGGGCTTGCCACTGCCATAGGTGACATGTACTTCCTCGGTCCACCCAGTTCAGGTTCCTGGGTAATCTGTGATTGCACTGCCCAAAGTGTTCCCTGTGTTTCATGCACATCCCAAGTCTAAGAGGCTCAGGCTCCTAGGTGATCTTCAAGGCCACTGAACACAATTGGCTTTGTGCTTTATTTCCTTCCCAGGTCCAAACGGCTCAGGCAACTGGATGGCAGGAAAGGCACCTCCAAGGTAGATCATGCATCTTATGTACCTGTCAGCCACTCGGTTTGTCTGTAGTGTAAGGGAGTTAGAGAAGGCAAGGTTCAGAAAAAGAATGAGACCAGCACTTTACAGGAACAGATCACCTTTAATGAGGTGAGAAAGGGCAGCAGTCAGATTAGTGAGCTGCTGCACTAACCCAGACACAAAATAATATATATATATATATATATATTTGGAAATATATTTGGAAAGCCACTGTCTTAAGTGGGCCTGTTCTTCTCCGAGGTTGTTTGGAATAGTTATCTCATAAATGGCTGGGGCAAGGAATTGTGGAGATCAGCCAAAGGCTGATAGGATGATATGGGAGAAGGAACAATACAAATCACATTTAGAGAAAGCAAATGAACAGGATATAATTTAGTGCTTTTTCAGTTTTATTATTTTATGTCCATTATCGGGAAGAAAGCTAAGAGTTTAAACAGCAGGCTTTGTTCATTGAAAATATATATAAATATATGTTTCATACTTGACAGTGTAGATGCAGCCTACTCAGCAATCATGATCACTATTATAACATGACTGATATATTCAAAGATTGCACCAAAGTCAGCAAAAGATAGGCATTTTACAAGTAGTATTATAAAAGGTCATTCTTGCTCTACTCTCCTTATATTATGCCTTTATTTCCTCCCACCAAGACACCACCTATATTTCCTAGTGGATATTTTGATGTTGCTTTCCTGCTCCTCCAAAGACAGACTTAAATCCTTGTGGTGAATGCAGCATCTCAGCATGGTAATCAGTTCTTGGAAGACATACATCATGTTTCCCTTCGTAGCTTCATTATCTATGTTTTTATTGAATTTCTAGAGCTACATTAGGAAAATATTTTCAATCATAATAAGGCACTTTTCACAACTTTTCCTAAGCATTGTTTGGGATTGGAAAGAAACTGTCTTCCTTCCTACCAAGTTAATCACAGATATTCAATTCTTCTATGTGTTTCATGTCTACATAAGTTTCCTTATGTATCTTGCACATCAGCTAAGACATAGTGCCTGCCAAATGATGTATTTTAAGTACTTACTGAATTAACAATGAAAAGATGCTAAATAAATTAGCAATCAAAAGCCATATAAGTTACTCAACAACATCCGAGAGTCTCCACTCTTACCATAATTGACATTTTTTATTTACTGACAATTTAGTAAAGTGGTGTGTCTTCTTTATAATGCAATGTCTAGGTTTGTCATAACTTTTACATCCAAAAGCAAGTGACATTTAATTTGATAACTGCAGTCACCATTCCTAGTAATTTTGAAGCCAAAGAAAATTAAGCTTGTCACTGTTTCCACATGTTTACCCCTTCTATTTGCCAAGTAGTGATGGGACCAGATGCCTTTATCTTTGTTTTTATGAATGTAGAGTTTTCAGCACTGTTTTTCACTCTAATCATTCACCCTCATGAAAAGGCTCTTTATTTCCTCTTCACTTTCTATTTGTTTTTGTGTTACCATCTATATATCTGAGGGTTTTGCTGTTTCTCCCAGCCACCTTGATGCCAGCTTTTGATTCACTCAACTGGTATTTTAATAGTATAGTCTGCATATGATTCACATAAGCAAGTGACAGTAAAGAGATTTGTCACTCTTCTTTCACTTTTGAAGTGGTTAATTGGTCCATGCCCGATCCAATTCTTGTGTCTTGACTCATTTAAGGGTGGTTCCAACTTTTATTTCCTCAAGATTTTCCATGTACCCCACCCCTTTTAGTTTCGGTGTTCTCCATCTAGACACCTACGTTTCTCATCGTGGGGCATCTATCATTGCTACATCAGACCTTTTCCTGGTTTCCTTCTTTCTTTCTTTTTTTTTTTTTTTTCCCCACACCACACTCTGTTTCATTTATTTCCTCCTTTCTCAGTTAAGTTCAGTTGGTCATTCATCACCGACTCTTTGCAACCCCATGAATCGCAGCACACCAGGGCTCCCTGTTCACTGAGTTCACTCTCGCTCATGTCTATTGATTCGGTGATGCCATCCAGCCTTCCATCCTCTGTAGTCCCCTTCTCGTCCTGACCCCATTCCCTTTGAGCAACTGGGTCTTTCTCAATGAGTCAACACTTCGCATGAGTGGGCAAAGTATTGGAGTTTCAGCTTTAGCATCAGTCCTTCCAATGAACACCCAGGACTGATCTCCTTTAGGATGGACAGGCTGGATTTCCTTGCAGTCCAAGGGACTCTCAAAAATCTTATCCATCACCGCAGTTCAAAAGCATCAATTCTTCAGCACTCAGCGTTCTTCACAGTCCAACTCTCACATTCATACATGATCACTAGAAAAACCAGATCCTTGAGTAGACAGACTTTGTTGGCAATGTAATGCCACTAATTTTTAATATGCTATCTAGGCTGGGCATAACTTGCCTTCCAAGGGGTAAGCGTGTTTTAATTTCAGCACTGCAATCACCATCTACAGTGGTTTTGGAGCCACAAAAATAGTAAAGTCTGACAATCTTTCCACTGTTTCCCCATCTATTTCCTGTGAAGTGATGGGACCAGATGCCATGGTCTTCATTTTCAGAATGTTGAGCTTTAAGCCAAATTTTCCACTCTTCTCTTTGACTTTCATCAAGAGACTTTTTAGTTCCTCTTCACTTTCTACAATAAGGTTGGTGTCATCTGCACATCTGAGGTTATTGATATTTCTCCCAGTAATCTGAATTCCAGCTTATGCTTCTTTCAGCCCAGCGTTTCTCATGATGTACTCTGCCTACAAGTTAAATAAGCAGGTGATAATACAAAGCCTGATGTCCTCCTTTTCATATTCAAAACCAGTCTGTTGTTCCATGCCCAGGTCTAACTGTTGCTTCCTGACCTGCATATAGGTTCCTCCAAGGCAGGTCAGGTGGTCTGGTATACCCATCTCTTTCAGAATCTTCCACTGTTTATTGTGATCCACACAGTCAAAGGATTTGGCATAGTCAATAAAGCAGAAATAGGTGTTTATCTGAAACTCTCTTGCTTTTTTGATGATCCATCGGATGTTGGCAATGTGATCTCTGGTTCCTCTGCCTTTCCTAAAACCAGCTTAAACATCTGGAAGTTCACAGTTCACATATTGCTGAAGCCTGGCTTGGAGAAATTTGAGCATTACTTTACTAGTGTGTGAGATAAGTGCAATCGTGTAGTAGTTTGAACATTCATTGTCATTGCCTTTCTTTGGAATTGGAGTGAAAACTGACCTTTTCCAGTCCTGTGGCCACTGCTGAGTTTTCCACATTTGCTGGCATATTGAGTGCAGCACTTTCACAGCATTATCTTTCAACATTTGAGATAGTTCAACTGGAATTCTATCACCTCCACTAGCTTTGTTCATAGTGAGGCTTTCTAAGGCCCTCTTGATTTCACATTCCAGGATGTTTGGCTCTAGGTGAGTGATCACACCATCGTGATTATCTGGGTCTTGAAAGTCATTTTTGTACAACTATCCTGTGTAGTCTTGCCACCTCTCCATAATATCTTCTGCTTCTGTTTGATCCATACCATTTCTTCCCTTTATTGAACCCATCTTTGCATGAAATATTCCCTTTGTATCTCTAATTTTCTTGAAGAGAACTCTAGTCTTTCCCATTCTGTTGTTTTCTTCTATTTCTTTGAATTGATCTCTGAGGAAGGCTTTCTTATCTCTGTTTGCTATTCTTTGGATCTCTGCATTCAGATACATATATCTTTTCTTTTCTTATTTGCTTTTTGCTTCTCTTTTTTTCACAGCTATTTGTAAGGCCTCCTCAGGCAGCCATTTTGCTTTTTTGCATTTCATGTCTACGGGGATGGTCTTAGTCCCTGTCTCCTGTACAATGTCATAATCTCCGTCCATTGGTCATCAGGCACTTTGTCTATCAGATCTAGTCCCTTAAATCTATCAGATCTAGTCCTTTAAATCTATATTTCACTGTATAATGATACGGGATTTGACTTAGGTCATACCTGAATGGTCTAGTGGTTTTCCCTACTTTCTTTAATTCAAGTCTGAATTTGGCAAAAAAGGAGTTCATGATCTGAGCTACAGTCAGCTCCTGGTCTTGTTTTTGCTGACTGTATAGAGTTTCTCCATCTTTGGCTGCAAAGGTAGAATTAATCTGATTTTGGTGATTTTGGTGTTGACCATCTTCTCTTGTGTTGTTGGAAGAGGGTGTTTGCTATGACCAGTGTGTTCTCTTGGAAAAACTCTATTAGCCTTTGCCCTGCTTCATTTAGTATTCCAAGGCCAAATTTGCCTGTTACTCCAAGTGTTTCTTGACTTCTTACCTTTGCATTCCAGTCCCCTTTAAAGAAAAGGATATCTTTTTTGGATATTAGTTCTAAAAGATCTTGCAGGTCTTCATAGTACCATTCAACTTCAGCTTCTTCAGCATTTCTCGTTGGGGCAAAGGCTTGGATTACCATGATATTGAATGGTTTGCCTTGGAAACCAACAGAGATCATTCTTTCATCTTTGAGATTGCATCCAAGTACTGCATGTAAGACTCTTTTGTTGACCATGCTGGCTCCTCCATTTCTTCTAAGGGATTCCTGCTCACAGTAGTAGATATAATGGTCATCTGAGTTAAATTCACCCATTCCAGTCCCTTTTAGTTCGCTGATACCTAGACTGTTGATGTTCACTTTTACCATGTCCGGTTCGACCACTTCCAGTTTGCCTTGATTCATGGAACTGACATTCCAATTTCCTATGTAATGTTGCTGTTTACAGCATCAGACCTTGCCTCTAGTCAGTCACATCCATAGCTGGGTATTGGTTTTGCTTTGTCTTCATCCCTTCTTTCTTTCTGGAGTTATTTCTCCACTGATCTCCAGTAGCATATTGGACACCAACCGACCCAGGGATTTCCTCTTTCAGTATCCTATCATGTGTTTCATACTGTTCATGGGGTTCTCAAGGCAAGAATACTGATGTAGTTTGCCATTCCCTTCTCCATGGACCACATCCTGTCAGACCTCTCGACCATGACCCGCCCATCCTGGGTGGCACCACATGGCATGGCTTACTTTCATTGAGTTAGACAAGGCTGCAGTCCATGTGACAAGATTGACTAGGTTTTTGAGATTATGGTTTCAGCGTGTCTGAAATCTGATGCCCTCATTAGTGAAATCAGATCCTAAAGATTGTATTCCTAAAGTTACAACATTGATAACCATTTTTGGAAAGCAAAAGTTAAGAACCAAGAATAAAAATTAGACTCATTTAAATAGTGCAAAAAAAAAAAAAAAAAAAAGAAAACGGAGGTCAAATTCATTCTTATATATATAAGAAGTGTTTAAAACACAGATGTATGTGTTTTTATTTGAAAGGTAATAATAGTTAATAGAAATAAAAGTTTAGGTATTAAAAAGGCCTAGCATTGTTAAAAGTTAAAGAAATCATACAGAAATAGATCTCAGAATTAAAAAAAAAAAAAAAAAGTTTGCATTTTAGTGTCAGTACAGTGTCAGATAGTCCCTAGTTGAAGCTTGTACTTGTTGTCAAATTCTACTATTGTCCCTCAGTTGAACATTAATTGAATTAATTGGCATTAATTGAAGACTTATTCTGTTGAACCTATCACTTCTGGGTTGGCTTATGCTCCTTTGTTTATATTTCCTTCTTTTATTTGAAAGCCTCTCCATATCTGGTTTTCAACATGAAACGAGGGTGCAGTAGCCTCTTATTTGACCTCACTTGCTCAGTGTTTTGGCGGTGAGGTGGGACACTGAAAACAAATACCTCTGGGATATGTGGGGGTGCTTGAGGTGGATTGATCACATTGGGCTTGCCACTGACAAACGTGATGTGTTCTTCCTGGGTCCACACTGCTCAGCCTCCCTGTTGATACGTGAGGGCACTGTCCCAAGTGGGCCGTGTGTTTCATGCACTTCCCAGCCAGTCAGGCACTTAGGTGCTCAGCAAGGGCAATGACCATGATTGGCTCTGTGCTTTTTGCTCTTCACAAGTCCAAAATCTCAGATGGCTGGTTGGAGGACAGGGCACAGTCCTAGGTGGCCCATGCCTTATGCAGCTCTCTGGTCTCAACCACACAGTTTGCTACCTGTGCCAGAGCCCACAGCCTCAGGTGTTCCATGTGTCTCTTCAGGGTGGCTGACCCCAGGCTGTCATGATCCTGGCCTATGTGAACTGTCCATGAACTCAGGAATTCATCATTAGCAAATTTCAACCAGCTTAGAGCTTGGTAGGGGATGTCTGTAGGACCAAGATACTAGTAACCTATTTCCTTCTGCCTCTGGCAGTCATATACATTCCTCTCTACCTCCATGGAGGAAAGGGTCTTCAATGGAAGCTGGCTTGGTCTTCTTTGGTATTTTCTAGTTTTCTGGTCTGTGAGTGTGCCATGGTTCACTATGTGGACTTACAGCCTTCTTGTAGAAAAAGTCCTTTCTAAAATGGCTGTCTCTAGTTTTCCCATGGTTTATGTTTCTTTGTCACATTAGCTCCATCAGATTGTCCTCAGGGCACTAAATCCTGGTTCTAACAATACTGTGTTTGATACATCACAGGTCTCCCTCCCAGACCTCGTGTATGACTGTAGACAGAAGCATCTGAGTGACTTCTTGGCTAGTAATTGCATTTATTGGCATAATCTGTGTTTTTGTTCTTCTTCCCCTGGTTCTGTTTTTTTTTTTTTTTTTCCCACTGACACCTATGAGAGAGGGTTTCCTATCTTGTTTTAATTTTCCTCCTTTACGACTCCCTCTCCAAGGGAGTCTCGATCCCTAAAAGCTTTTCTTCACTTACATCTCTTATTTTGTCCTACCTCCTTTTTAAGAGATGGGTTTTCATTTCTCGGTTTCTAGGGACCATCAACATCGTTCAAGTTGATTTCTGGAAGGTGTTTCATGTGCAGTTGATCCTTTGATGGATTGTGTGGGAGAAAGTGGACTGTGCCTCCTATTCCTCTAACATTATGAGACCTCCACCATGACTCTGGAAGATCCATTTTATTAACTGAAATCTTGTTGTTATTCAGTCACAAAGCCATGTCTTACTCTCTGTGACCCCTTGGACTGCAGCACACGAGGGCTTTCTGCCCTCTGCATCACCCAGGGTCTGCCTGAAATCATATCCATTGAATGGGTGAAGCTATACAACCTTCTCCTTCATTCTCACCCATGTCTCCTCCTGATTTCATTGTTTCCTAAGAATCAGTTTCTTTTCTAGTGAGTCATTTCTTTGCTCAGGTGGTCAAAGCTTTGAAGACTCATCTTCAGCATCAGTGATTCTAATTCTTCTTCAGAGTTGATTTCCTTTATGTTTGACTGGATTGATCTCCTTGCAATTCAATGGATACACACAAGTCATTCCTAGCAGAGCAGTTTGGTGTTCTCACATCTGTACATGTCTACTGGAAAGACCATAGATGTGACTCAAAGTGCCTCCATTGATCAAGTCATGTCTTCACTTTTTAACATGCTTTCTAAATTTGTGAGAGCTTTTCTTCCAGGAAGAAATTGTCTTCTAATTTTATAGCTTCCATCACCATCTGCAGTGAATTTAGAGCCAAAAGAGGTAATCTGTCACTGTCTTTTCCACTTCCATTTCCCATGAAACTGTGGGACCAGATGTCATGATCTTACTTTGTGTAATACTGAGAAGGAAATGGCAACCCACTCCAGTGTTCTTGCCTGGAGAATCCCAGGGACTGGTGAGCCTGGTGGGCTGCCATCTCTGGGGTCATACAGAGTTGGACACGACTGAAGTGACAGCATATATACATATTTATATGCATATTTATGTATATAGATATACAATTATCTATATAAAATAGGCAGATATGTTTCCATAGCAGAAAATGTTGATACCAAACTTAGATCTCAAAATTATTTCCAACTCCATGTCAACAGGAAATAGCCAAAGTTGTTGATGACTCAAACAGTTCAAGACCTGGGAAGCCTGTAGACCTCCTCGTTTTCAAGAGTAATTTTAATCAGAGAAGCTAGAAAAGCCAGAGACTTTATGAAACCCCTTGCTTTTTCCTATGATCCAAACTCAAATTAACGTTTACCTATTACATTACATGAGTATGACTAATTATACCTGCCTGTTCTCTTTTCTTTATATATATATATATATATATATTTTTTCTCTCAGTCTCTCTTTTTCAAGCTATCATCTACATATTGTTACATTCCTGGGCATTTGCCATCTTCTTATACAAGAATTAAATTACTCCCATGCCAGTCTCTGGCCTTTGACACCCTCTTAAAACAGTTAAGTTTCCAGGACAGAAGGAATCTGTGCTCTAGGAAAACGTCAGGACAGTTTGATAAATAGCTAGATATTTTCAGGAACTGACTGACTTTGAGTACAATTCCTGTACCATCACTTATCTGGAAAAGAACTATGTTTCCTCAAGCTGATGAGAATTTCTTATTAGCAGAAATTTTAGGAAAAATAAATGTGCTTATTTGAATGTTCATGTTAGCGAAGTACCAATTATGTGAGTATGTATGTAACCTCCCATCAGACAGATTAATTCATATCAAGCAAAGTTTGTTGTTTCACCAGCATGTCTAAAGGAATTACCTAGTTTGCCTAGAAAGGAAATCAAAACTTTTGATTTGGCAGAAAATAAAGAGCACATTGAGTGCAACTCTCTCCAGGGAGGCATCACAAATAATCCTTCTATAAAGGCAACAGTTCCTCCAGAGCATCAAATGAATATTATCAGAAGATCTTGCTCAACAGAGAAGACTATATGAAAAGTAGACATAACTGGGAAGAATGGAGGGAAGATGGGAGAAGGAGGATGAGACAAATAGAAACAAACATGTGTCCTGGGTTGGGATTTGGAGAAGCAGGAAATAGATTGAGGATTCAGGTAAGTCACCTCACTAAACTTAAATTTCTTTTGACTGAAAGGAAGCAAGGTGAAGAAGCTGATGACATTTAGTTTGTCTAGAGTGAGAATCAAACAGAGAATGTGTGGTGTGGTCCTGCATCCCCCAAACTGCAATGCAGGTCAAGTAGTGTGGAAGATGAAACATGGGGTTAGAAAGCCAACCTGGGAGGGTTGGTTTTTGACTATGTGGAGATGGAATGTTGGATCTGTGATGACAAGGTGTGTATTGTAGAAAGGAATGGCTTTTGAAAATTCCCAAACTGACAAAGAAGCAGGACCTTAGGGCTCAGTCACCCAGTGAGGTGGTGAGAGTATTGAATTTTCCCCTCTTGCCACATGCTAAGACCTACTATTAGGTGATAGAAAAAGACTAGCCAGAACTACCACCCATGCTTCTGCCACCGCAAACTAGAAGATGATCCCATTAGCGCCATAACATTTCTGCCTGTGATTGCTGGCTCCTCAGCAAAACTGACACCACCAGGGTTCCAAAACTCCAAGTACCTGTAAAATGTGATGGCTTTTTCACAAAGATCTGCTTCACTAGCTGACCGTCTGGCAGGAGTAAAAGAAGTCTCTGTTTTGAGCAAGGCACTCCATAAATTTCAATTATTATAGGAAATATATATTTTTTAAATATAGTGACCATTTAACTGTGTTAACATAGGTAGCTAAAACTGACTTTAAAAGAAATAATATGCTGCTGAAATATTTTTCTATTCTTCTCAAGTTGAGAAGAACCGGATGTTAAGACATTTTAAGTGTAATAAATTTAAATTTTAAGTTCCCCTAGAAACTTGGAAGCAGAGAGAAATCCTGAAGCACTTAAAGGAGTATATGGTGTGGATATATAATATATTGTTACATGAGGAAATAAATTTGAATATTTAAGTTTTTAAAACTATTAGTGGAGGTGTATTATTTGAGGCTATTATCTTTGTATGTTTAAAGGATGATATTTCAAGTCTGGCTATGTTTCTCTATTTTACCTTGGTTTGAAAAGTCACTAATAATGTTCTTCTTTGGTTTTAGTTGAAGTCATCTCATAATCCAAATGTTAAGCAATGCTATCCCCAACTTTTACTAAAAATGAAAAGAAGAGTTGGCACTAAAAATATCTCTCCAGTACCTTCATTAGTTTGAGATTGCTATCCCCAACTTTTACTAAGAATGAAAAGAAGAGTTGGCTCTAAAAATATCTTTCCAGTACGTTCATTAGTTTGAGAATACAAGATGAAGCATGCTAAAGGACGGAGTAATGTGGATGATCGTATCTCCTGGATTCTTCTCGAAACTAGAGGAGAGTGTGTATTTTCAGCCTCCACAATGGTAAGTGTGTCTTTCATATGAAATCCTTCTATAAGCCACATAGTTGCTAGTGCAAGTGTCCCAACTCAAAGTGATTTTTTTTTCTTCATCATCAATTTCAGTTAGACTGAAAGAGCGAAGTGTGATAGATCAAACTGATGTTTAAAATCTGTTGATCTTTTTATATCAGGGTTCACAGAGCAACTACAATCAAGCAAATGGTCACAGGGAGAATTTTGTTACTACGACATTTTCTGTTTCTCAGTACCACATCATATCTCCTTTGCAGATACATGATTTTGACTGATGATCAGCCTTGTACCTTTACAGTTAGATACAGCAATATGTCAGCCCATGAGGATATTTTCCCTAAACTGCAACTGGGAGGCATGGTTCCCAGTGCAAACAATCACTGATGCATCTGCTACTTCTCTTTCAAGGTCAACTCATCAGCCATCTTTCATATAATTACATATAATTTCTTTCATATAATTACTAATTACAACTCATCTCCCAAGTAGGAACCTGATCATGCAGGATACTGTAGATTAAAATTTATGTTGGTGATGCCAACAAATTCCTACATTTCTCTTATTTCAATATTAAATTTACATTTTCACCTTCATAGTTTCACTTTCTATTCTGAAATAATTAAGAGGAACATGAGGCTTTATCTCAATGCCTGTGTTTATATAAAAGTGCATTTGTATAAACTGTCGGGCTTTTGAATGGTCATCTGAATTAAATTTGTCCATTCCAGTGAATTTTAATTCATTGAATCCTGAAAGTCTGATGTTCACACTTGTCATCTTCTGTTTGACCACTTCCAATTTACCTTCATTCATAGACCTAGCATTCTAGGTTCCTATGAAATATCGTTCTTTACAGCATCAAACTGTACTTTTATCCATAGTCATATCCACAATTATGTGTTGTTTTTCCTTTGGCTCCATCTCTTCTTTTTTAGTGATTTCCAGAAGCATATAGGACACTGAACAAACCTGGAGAGTTCACCTTTCAGTGTCCTATCTTTTTGGCTTATCATATTGTTCATGGGGTTTTCAAAGCAAGAATACTGAAGTGGTTTTCCATTTCCCTTCTCCAATGAACCACATTTTGCCAGAATTCTCCACCATGTCCAATCCATCCTGGGAGGCCCTACATGGCATGTCTCATAGTTTCATTGAGGTAGACAAGGCTGTGATCCATTTGATCAATTTAGTTAGTTTTCTGTGATTGTGGTTTTCATTCTGTCTGCCCTCTGATGGATAAGGATAAGAGGCTTATGGAAACTTCCTGATGGGAGAGACAGACTGTGAGTGAACCTGGGTCCTGTTCAGGCCTAATTATGGTATGAGTAATGAAAGTAATTGGGACCTTCTTCAAAAGGACTTGAGCAGGCACTCCTGTATTCAATGCCCACCACCCTGCTGCATCCCATTCTTGGACCATGCCTCTGCTGGAGACTCCTGGACACTCACAAGCAAGTCTGGCTCAGTCTTTTGTGGGGACACTGCCCTTACTCTTGGCTCCTGGTGAACACAAGGTTTTGTTTGTGCCCTCCAACAGTCTGTTTCAGTCCTGTGGAAGTTCTATAATTAAATCCAACTGGCCTCCAAAGTCAAATTCCCTGAGGGTTCTCAATCCCTTTGCCAGATCCACAGGTTGAGAAATCTGTAGTGGTCCTAAAACTTCCTTACCTGTACAAGAATTTCTTTAGAATAATTATCCTGCAATTTGTGGATTGTGTGCTAGGCCACTTTTTGGTGGGTTGAAAGGTTACCTCCTCTGAGAGGGCTTATATCACAAACTGCATGAACAACGTCTGTAGCAGACAGAGCCTCTCTTCCCTGTTAGGCCATTGCTGACCCATGCTTCTGCAGGAGACACTCAATCACTCAAAAGCAGTTCTGACTCTGTCTTTGTGCGTTCCTTGGGTATAGGTGCACAAAATATTTTATTGAGCACTCTCAGTGTGGCTGGTAAGTATTGATTTTAAATGCAAATTCACCCCTCCTACAGTCTTGTTGGGTCTTTTCCTTTGCCATGGACATGTCTTTTTATTTTTTTTTTTTTTTTTTTTTTTTTTGTGGGACCCAACATTCTCCTGTCAATGGTCATTCAGCAGAAAGCTGTAATTTTGGATCTCTCACAGAAAAGATGAATTCACACCCTTCTACTTTGCCATCCTCACTTACTCATGGGCACAAACTGGCAAAGGGCAAAATGCCTACATCCACCTCTGAACTTTCTTCACCTTTGCACTGTCAGATAGGCTTCACAGAGCCAAGGTCACCTCCTCTCTTCTAGGATGTCTGTCTTTTCACAATGAAGAATCCTACCTTATCATGTCATTTGTCTCACATGATGATATTATTTGTGACATGTAAAGAGAGAATGTGCTTTTTGATGGGCTGACCTGAGGCAGCACTATCCCAGAGCCTTCCTCTAATATTGAAAACTTCTCCAGTGCAGTATCTTATCTTTCTGTTCCTCCCCTTCCAGTCTCTACTCTTTTCTGAAGGACTTTCACCTCTTCACAGACTTGGATCCAGTTATAGCCATATCCACCATTTCCACAGGCCAGCCCAGTTATCATAGACTGAAGGGTCCACAGGTTATGCTTTAAAAGCCCCACACACACTAGATTTACACTGGATGAGTCCTCAAGCCTTCCACATACTTTTTCTGTACACACACACATCAACACAGCAGAAACTGTGAGCTTCTTTATGTCTCTTGATGTAAACCCAAATTTGTGAACACACTGTTCTGCATTGTCACTGGCCATTCTTTCCTCATTCCTGTCTTGAACAGGACGACCTCAGAGATGCATCAGCCAGTCTCCCACACTCTGTGGATGCCTGGTGCAGCCTTCTGCTTGCTCCATATCTCACAGTCTATAACATTCATTTCTGTCAGCTGTGGTTGGACACAATCCACACAGAAAATCACACAAACATGGGCAACAAGCTCATGTGGGTAGACACACAAATGTTCAAGGCACGTGAAAACATAAGCAAACAGTGAATATAGATGTTTCTGTAGCTGAAGAACCAGTGCTTCATATGAAATATAGATATTTCCATTTTCTTATAGGAAAATCTCCATTCTAAGCTGAAATATGAAGTATAGAGAAGTCCAAGTTCCATGATGGAGACTTAGCACCTAGGTTTTCATGCAGTACATTCAAACCATTCCCCACTTCATGGAATCAATCCTTTGTTTGGTATATATTATTAGAAATACAGCAAACTCCTTACTTAATTAAAAAAAAAAAGGTGCCCAGATTTTCATTTGTACAATAGAGATAATTCCATTTTCATAAGGGTTTTCCATATCTTCAGAAACCACTGCCAAGATTGTCCTATGTGAAATATCCAGAACTTCACATTTAATGGTAGAAAACCACCACCTAGATAGATATGATGGATGGACAAGTCCATATTTCACATAAGAAAAAGAGGTTCAAGATTTTCATAAAGTGAAATAAAAAGTGTGATACATCATGGAGGAAAACAAGCATCACTATATTTGCATGTAAAAATGTAGGTACTTCTACATTTGAGTTCAATTCAGTTCAGTCTCTCAGTCGTGTTCAACTTTAACGACCCCATGTACTGCAGCATGTCACGTGTCCGTGTCCATCACCAACTCCCAGAACCTCTGCAAACTCATGTCCATCGAGTTGATGATGCCATCTAACCATCTAATCCTCTGTCATCCTCTTCTCTTATTGCCTTCAATGATTCCCAGCATCAGGGTCTTGTCCAATGAGTCCATTCTTCACATCAGGGGTCCAGACTATTGGAGTTTCAGCTTCAGGATCAGTGCTTCCAATGTATATTCAGGACTGATTTCCTTTAGCATCCTTGCAGTCGAAGTGACTCTCAAGAGTCTTCACCAACACCACATTTTAAAAGCATCAATTCCTCCATGCTCAGCTGTCTTTCCAGTCATGACCTCTGGAAAAACCATAGCTTTGACCAGGTGGACCTTTGCTGGCAAAGCAATGTCTCTGCTTTTGAATATGTTGTCTAGGTAGTTCCCAGCTTTTCATCCAAGCAGTAAGTACCTTTTAATTTCATGGCTGCAGTCACAATCTGCAATAATTTTGGAGCCCCCCAAAATAAAGTCTTTTGGTATTTTCATTGTTTCTCCATCCATTTGCTAAGCAATGATGAGACCGGATATCATGATCTTACTTTTTGAATGTTGAGTATTAAACCACATTTTTCACTCTTTTTCATTTTCATCAAGAGGTTCTTTACATTTCTTCACTTTTTGCCATAAGAGTGATTTCATCTAAGTATCTGAGGCTGTTGATATTTCTCCCAGCATTCTTGATTCATGCTTGTGCTTCTTCAAGCCTGGCATTTAGCATGTTGTACACGACATATGAACTATGGACGGAGGTTTGTGACATTGTACAGGGAACAGGAATCAAGACCATCCCCAATAAAAAGAAAAAAAAAAAAAAAAAAAGTGGCTGTCTGAGAAGGCCTTACAAAGAACTGTGAAAAGAAGACAAGACAAAAGCAAAGGAGAAAAGGAAAGATTTATCCATTTCAATGCAGAGTTCCAAAGAATATCAGGGAGTGTTAGAAAGTCTTCCTCAGCAATCAATGCAAAGAAATAGAGGAGAACAATAGAATGGAAAAGACTAGAGTCTATTCAAAAAATTAGACATACCAAGGGAACATTTCTTGCCAAAATGGCCTCAATAAAGAACAGAAATGGTATGGACCTAACAGAAGCAGAAGATATTAAGAGGTCACAAGAATACACAGAAGAACTATACAAAAAAAATTTTCACGACCTAGATAATCACAATGGTGTTATCACTTAGTCTCACCTAGAGCCAGACATCCTGGAATGAGAAGTCAAGTGGGCCTTAGGAAACATCACTATTAACAAAGCCAGTGGAGGTGATGGAATTCCAGTTCAGCTATGAGAAATCCTAAAAGATGATGCTGTGAAAGTTTTGCACTCAATATGTTAGCAAATTTGGAAAACTCAGCAGTGGTCACAGGACTGGAAACAGTCAGCTTTCATTCCAATCCCAAAGAAAGGCAATGCCAAAGAATGCTCAAACTATCGCACACAATTGTGCTCACCTCACACACTAGTAAATAATGCTCAAAATTCTCTAAGCCAGGGTTCGATAATGTGTGACCATGAAGTCCTAGATGTTTAAAGTGGTTTTAGAAAAGGCAGACGAACCAGAGATCAAATTGCTAACATCAAGGCAGTGGCACCCCCACTTAAGTACTCTTGCCTGGGAAATCCCATGGATGGAGAAGCCTGGAGGGCTGCAGTCCATGGGATCACTGAGGGCTGGACATGACTGAGCGACTTTTCACTTTCAGGTATTGGAGAAGGAAATGGCAAACCACTCCAGTGTTCTTTCCTGGAGAATCCTAGGGATGGGGGAGCCTGGTGGGCTGCCGTCTATATGATCACACAGAGTCGGATATGACTGAAGTGACTTGGCAGCAGCAGCTGTTATCATCGAAAAAGCAAGAGAGTTCCAGAAATATATGTATTTCTACTTGTTTGACTATGCCAAAGTCTTTTACTGTGTGGATCACAATAAACTATGGAAAATTCTGAAAGAGATGGGAATACCAGACCACCTGACCTGACTCCTAAAAAACTTGTGTGCAGGTCCAGAAGCAACAGCTAGAGCTGGAGATGGAACAGCATTTTGGTTCCAAATAGGAAAAGGAGTATGTCAAGGCTATATATTGTCACCCTGCTTATTTAACTTAAATGTAGAGTACATCATGAGAAATGCTAGGCTGGAAGAAACACAAGCTGAAAGCAAGATTGCTGGAAGGAATATCAATAATGTCAAATATGAAGACAACACCACACATAGGGCAGAAAGTGAGGAACAACTAAAGAGCTTCTTGATTAAAGTGATGAGGAGAGTGAACAATTTGGCTTAAACCCCAGCATTTACAAAACTAAGATAATGGCCGCTCGCCCCATCACTTCATGGCAAATAGAATGGGAAATGGTGGAAAGAGTGCCTGACAGTATTTTAATTTTTATTTATTTATTTATTTTTGGTGGTGCATCTCCAAACCACTGCAGATGATGATTGAAGCCATGAAATTAAAAATGCTTACTCCTTGGAAGGAAAGTTATCACCAACCTAGACAACATATTAAAAAGCAGAAACATTAGTTTGCCAACAAAGGTCTGTCTAGTCA
Source organism: Bos mutus (assembly GCF_027580195.1). Lineage (NCBI taxonomy): Eukaryota > Metazoa > Chordata > Mammalia > Artiodactyla > Bovidae > Bos > Bos mutus. The sequence goes on along the minus strand of NW_027219839.1, from coordinate 52,571 downwards.
AGGCTATGGTTTTTCCAGTAGTCATGTATGGATGTGTTATTTGGACTATAAAGAAAGCTGAGAACCAAGAATTGATACTTTTGAAATGTGATGTTAGAGGAGAGTCTTGAAAGTGCCTTGGACTGCAAGGAGGTCCAATCAGTGCATCCTAAAGGAGATCAGTCCTGGGTTTTCATTGGAAGGACTGATGTTGAAGCTGAAACTGAAATACTTTGGCCACCTGATGCAAACAAGTGACTCATGGAAAAGATCCTGATGCTTCAAAATATTGAGGGCAGGAAGAGAAAGGGATGGAAGAGGATGAGATGGTTAGATAGCATCTCCAACACAATGGACATGAGTTTGGGTAAACTCAAGGAGCTGGTCACAGACAAGGAGGCCTGGCATGCTGTGGTTCATGGGGTCACAAAGAGTTGGACACTATTGAAGTGAACATTACATACAATTTAAATAAGCAGGGTGACAGTATGCAGCCTTGTCATACCCTTTCCCTATTTGGAAGCATTCGGTTGTTTTACATTCAGTTCTAACTGTTGCTTCTTAAGCTGAAACAGATTTCCTGGAGGCAGGTAAGGTGATCCAGTATTTCTATCACTTTAAGAATTTTCCACAGTTTGTTTTGATCCACACAGTCAAAAGCTTTGGTATAAACAATGAAGAAGAAATAGATTTTTCCCCCTCTGGAGCTCTCTTGTCACTTTGATAACCCCACACATGTTGGATATTTGATTTTTAGTTCCTCTGCCTTTATTAAATCCAGCTTGAACATCGGGAATTTCATGGTTCATGTACTGTTTAAGCCTGGCTTGGAGAATTTTGAACATTACTGAGAGAGTCATTTCCTAGGCAGGTTGATAGGAAATCTAGGGGTCCCCAAAGAGAGAGGGGGTCTGGGATTCTCAAGGAGGAAGAAAGGACAAACTTTTCACAGTCTTTGTAGACCAGGACCTGGGGACTGGAGGAAATAGCCTGCAAGTGTCAGACATTTTTATCTCTCTTAAGCGGCAGGAGGAAACAAACTAGCAATATTTTTTCCTTCTCTATACAAATTTAAAGGGAGGTTTCTCTTAAAATACTGTGTTGCCATAATGACACCTGGTTTTGCCTGAAGTTAGCTATTCTTGAGCCTAGAGATAACCAATGCCTTTTTCTTATGAAAATGTTTGTCTTAAGCTATGCTAATGTACTATGCCTTTACCCCAAACTTTGTCTCCAAGTCGGTTCTGCCTCTTGGCCCAGAACCTACTTGACAAACCAGTATGGATATTGTTCCCCTAATCTATGTAAATGAAATTATTTGTATGGTGGTCTGCCCTTCTTTAAGATTCAAGTTTTATGGCCTAGGATAATCATTTGGTGCCAAGATTATCCCAAAAGGCATCTTACGGGTGAGGGGCCTGGTGCCATTCTGAATTTTAAGACATTCCTTTCTTTCATTAACAGACTGCTAGTGACTATAACATCCAGCTGAAGACTAGCAGGGGGGTACTCTTTCTGCCCCCTTCTGATGCCTATGTCAGAAGCTTTCTCTATCTCCTTTATACTTTAATAAAACTTTGTTACACAAAAGCTCTGAGCGATCAAGCCTCGTCTCCTCCGGGGGCCAAGAATCTTGGTGTATTCGTGTGATTCAGCAACAACCTTTCATCTTGGGGGCTCATCCGGGATCCTTCAGGACAAGGTAAGGATGCTTGGAGCTTTAGTTCTTTGTTCTCTTAGCGAACACGTTTTCTGCTGTGCTTTACTAAGTCTACCGTGTGCTTGTGTGAATGAATGGCATGCCCTGCGTGAAACAAGTAAGGAGCCCTGATCTGCATTTCCACGGTGATCTCATACGGCTTATGGCAGAAACCTGTCGGGGCGTTATACCGACCTGCCAATGCCAAGAGGCACCCAATGTCTCCTTCGGGAACCGACCAGAAATGGGCAAAGCGTGTGGACTGAACTCTCCTTTCTCGGTCAAACTTTTCGGTCTCTTTGACCATTTCATAACTCCTTGGGAATTAGAAGTACTAACCTAATCTATCAGATCATAGACTTTCAAGGGACTTGTGATCTATACTGTTACTGTGTACTGTGGCTTAGGTCCCAAACTTGGATTGGTAGTCAAGAAAGTATCTAGCCTCACTAGGAATTGAAAGTTCGGAAGCTAGATGGAGCTCTAGCTCCCAGAACATCTCTGAGGTTAAAGGTTACTTAGATTGGGACTGCAATGGGTTTTTTCTTTGGTAACGCTGGCTCTTAGTGGATCAGAAGAGGCTGTTATACTGGTGTGGTGATGCTTGGAAAGAACATCTCAGTTTTATGTTCACCTTGGTCTTATTGTGGTCAGGAAATACTCAGGGTCGTGCACAGGCACTCAGGTGATGAATGTTTCCCCCAGTAGTCTTAGTTTGGGAGGCATTCCGGAAGGTTACTCTGATTCACCCCGGTTGACATCAGAGGCAAGCAAGGTTAAGGGTGAAGAGCTGGATGTCATGTAGGGATGCTATCAAGTCTACCCCTGGTACATCCCCACCCCATCTCGGTGGTAGAACCGGGAGGGACGAGTACGGCCCCTGCGTCGGTAAGGGACAGACTAAGTCCGACCAGGAAGGAAAAGCTTTTGGTGTAACGTCTGTCTACACCCCCATCTAGAGCAGGGAGGGACGCCTCCAGTAGAAAAAATGGCGCTGGTCGCTTTTTTCCCTCTCTTACAGATGGGAGCTAACAATTCCAGCCTCACTCCTTTGAACTGTATCCTGAAAAACTGGGATAGATTTGATCCCCAGAGCTTAAAGAAGACACACCTGGTCTTCCTATGTGATACTGCATGGCCACGGTATCCATTGGAGGACGGTGAACGATGGCCTGTTGGAGGGTCTCTTAAGTATAATACTGTTCTACAATTAGACCGGTTCTGTAAGGAACAAGGGAAATGGGTAGAAGTAGCATATGTGTTGCCCTTTTTCTCTCTGCGAAATATGCCAGACTTATGTCCTAAGGGTATAGATTTGGGCTTGAAACCTTCAGCTCCCTCCTATCCTCTTACTTTGACCCCGTACCTGGGACTCCAAACTGGGATTCAAACTGCCAACATGGAGGTCCAAACAACTCCTGTCTCAGTACGACCTCAGACTACTCTGGTTTTAGTAGAAACTCAGACCATCAAAGTAAAAGATGAGATGGAGGACAGGAGACAAAGAGAAGAGGAAAAACAGGTTTCTCCAATCTATCCCTGCCATCATATGTGCAGAGCAGCCAGAGAGACTGAGGAACAGCCACACAAGCTGTTGCCTCTTTATAAAACACCCACTGGGAGAAATAATCAGTCTGTGAGAGTTAATAAACCTTTTTCTTATCAAAAAATACAAAGAATCAAGGAGGATCTGGGAGACTATTTAGAGGACCCAGAAAAATATATTAGAGCTTTTAAAGGTGTTACTCTGCTTTATGACCTCACTTGGAAGGATGTGATGTATATCTTGGGACAAACGCTGACTCCTGAGTCAAAGACTTGAGTTTTGGGAAAAGCGGTTGCTTATGGAGATGAGTGGCTTGGTAATGAATCAGTAGGGAAGAGGGAGAACGAGATAGCTGCCCTCCCCACTGGGAATCAGGCGGTCCCAACTATAGAACCAGACTGGGACTACAACACAGCTAAAGGAAGATGGGATCAGAGTCATTTTGTTAGATGTGTTCTTGAGGGACTTAGGCAGGCGCGTTCTAAGCCTTTAAACTATGGCAAATTGGCAGATATAGAACAGGAGGAGAAAGAAGCTCCTGGTAAATTCCTAGATAGACTGAGAGAAGGCCTTCGAAGATTCACTGAGATTGATCCCCAAAGTGAAGAGGAAAAGTGATCTTAAAGGATAGATTTCTCACTCAGTCGGCTCCAGATATCTGCCATAAGCTATTAAAACAGACGTATGGACCAAATCAGTCTTTAGATACTCTGTTACAACTGGCTCAGACAGTCTATTATGGTAGGGAATATGAGGAAAAGAAAGAAAGGCAAAAAAAAAAAAAAAAAAGGAAAAGGCGGAAGCCTTCGCCATGGCTATGAAAAACGTTCTTAAACAGCCTGAGAAAAATGCCCAGAGGGGCCCAGGTGAAAAGGGACGGGCTTGCTACTGCTGTGGAAAGGAGGGGCACCTCAAGGGGGATTGCCCTCAGGCATCTAAGCCACCCCCCGCTCCATGTCCCGTCTGCAAAGGACCACACTGGAAGAGAGACTGCCCCCAGAGGCGTAGGTCTCTGGGGTCGGACTCTCAAGACAATCAGGACTGAAGGTGCCCGGGGGTCCCCACACAAGCTCCCGTCCTAATTAAACCTGAGGAACCCTGGGTATTAATAGTTGTGGGGGGCCAATCCGTCGATTTCCTTTTAGGTACTGGGGCAACTTATTCTGTGCTTACTGAAGCCCCTGGCCCACTTTCTTCCCGATCTCTTCCATAATGGGACTGTCTGGACGAGCCAAAAGGTATTATTTCAGTTATTCTTTATCTTGCAACTGGGATTCTGTGCTGTTTTCACACGAGTTTCTGATTGTGCCAGAATCTCCCTCACCCCTTTTGGGAAGGGATATACTGAGCAAGGTCCATGCCTCTGTTTTCATGAATATGGAGCCCTCCCTTTCTCTCCCTTTAGTTGAACAAAATGTAAATCCTAGAGTATGGGCTGATGGAAAATCTGTGGGTCGAGCACAAAATGCTATTCCTGTAGTTGTTAAGCTCAAACACCCACACATATTTCCACATAAGAAGCAGTATTCACTGAAACCTGAAGTTAAGGAAGGGTTAAAACCCATCATCGAAAATTTAAAGGAACAGGGACTATTAATTCCCTGTAACAGTCCTTGCAACACTCCTATTTTGGGTATAAAGAAATCGAATGGTAAATGGAGACTAGTTCAAGATTTACGAATAATAAATGAGGCTGTAGTTCCTTTACACCCTGTGGTGCCTAATCCTTATACTCTATTGTCTGAAATTCCTGAACGGGCCAAATATTTCTCAGTAATTGATTTAAAGTATGCCTTCTATTCAGTGCCTTTGGCGGAAGAAAGTCAATTCCTATTTGCCTTTGAAGACCCTACGCAGCCAGCTTCTCAGTTAACCTGGACAGTTTTGTCCCAGGGATTTCGTGACAGTCCTCATTTATTTGGACAAAGTTTGTCATGGGATTTACAAAACTTTAATAGCTCTGAAGCAGTGGTGTTACAATATGCAGATGATATTTTGCTCTGTGCTGAGACAGAGGAAGCTTGTTCCCGAGCCTCAGAAGATTTCTTAAACTTTCTGGCAGACTGTGGTTACAAGGCATCAAAAGAAAAGGCTCAGCTTTGTCAACAATTGGTTAGATATCGGCCTAATCATATCAGAAGGGACTAGGGCCATAGGCCCTGAGAGAATTAAACCTATACTAAATCACTCCCTACCTATGACTTTAAGACAATTGAGAGGATTTTTGGGAATCACAGGTTACTGTCGAATTTGGATTCCAGGTTATGGGGAACTTGCCCGGCCTTTATATAAACTTATAGCTGAAACTCAGCAGGCCCAAACCGACAAACTGGTTTGGTGTCCAGAAACTCAAAAGGCTTTTAAGGTTCTTCAGACTGCTCTCCTGCAAGCTCCAGCTCTGAGCTTGCCCACAGGGTCAGAATTTAATTTGTTTGTCACTGAAAGAAAAGGTGTGGCATTGGGAGTTCTGACACAACCCCAAGGGCCTCACCAGCAACCTATTGCTTATCTAAGCAGAGAATTAGATGTAGTTTCACGTGGGTGGCCCCACTGCCTAAGAGTAATTGGGGCAGCGGCTTTATTAGCACCTGAAGCTTTAAAAATAATAAATGGATGAAACCTTACTGTACTGACTTCTCATGATGTGAGTGGAATCTTAAATTCTAAAGTTAATATTTGGATGACAGACAGTAGGCTTCTTAAGTATCAGTCATTGTAGTTAGAAGGACCAATAACTAAGCTTAAAGTTTGTGGAAATTTAAATCCTGCCACTTTCCTTTCTGAGAAGAAAAATGAAACACCTGATCACGATTGTTCTCAATTCCTAACTTTGAACTATGCAGCTTGGGAGGATCTAAAGGATACCCCATTAGACAATCCTGACATGGAAATATTTACAGATGGCAGTTCTTTTGTTCAGGATGGAAAGTGTAAAGCAGGTTATGCTGTGGTGACTGCTGAACAGGTTTTGGAAGCAAAATCTCTACCCCAGGGAACCAGTGCTCAGTTAGGAGAGATTGTGGCCCTGACCCGATCTCTAGAGTTAAGCAAAGGGCAGCGGGTAGATGATATTTTGCATCTACACAGATTCTAAGTATGCTTATTTGACTTTACATGCTCATGCTTCAATATGGAAAGAGAGACACTTTAAAACAGCAACAGGAGAACCTATTAAGCATTTCAGAGAGATCGAGAGACTTTTAACTGCTATATATTGTCCTAAAGAAGTAGCTGTTATGCACTGCAAAGGGCACAGCAGGGATGGGAGTAAAATAGCCAAAGGTAATCATTTGGCTGACTGTCAAGCCAGAAAAGCGGCACTTTACGAAACCCCTTCACTACAGATGCCTTTGATCTGGACAGGTCCTGTGGAACAGGAAAGACCACAATATACTGAGGAAGAATTAGAAAGATATGAGAAACGAGGAGCAAAGATTACTGATAGAAGATGGTTACAGTCTGAGGATGGATGATTAATAATTCCTGAAAATGCTCAGTGGAAAATTCTTAAGGGTTTACATCAGAGTTTTCATTTGGGTGCTAAGAGTACTTACCAAATGGTTTCTCATTTGTTTGAAGGTAAAAATGTAATGAAAACTTTAAAGAATATTATCAAAAGGTGTGAGATTTGTCAAAAAAATAACCCAAAGACTGAAAAGCTAGCAAAATCTGGATTGCAACGAATGGAAAGTATCCTGGAGAGGATTGGGAAATTGATTTTACTCATATGCCAAAAGCTAATGGATATTCTTGCTTACAAGTTTGGGTAGATACCTTTACTGGATGGATTGAGGCTTTTCCCTGTCATAGTGAACAGGCTAAGGAGGTTATAAAGATTTTAATCCATGAAATTATCCCCAGGTTTGGGCTGTCACGGAGCCTTCAGAGTGACAATGGCTCCGCCTTTAAAGCTGCTGTAACTCAGGGGGTATCTAAAGCTCTAGGAATAGAATATCACTTACACTGTTCCTGGAGACCCCAATCCTCTGGAAAAGTTGAAAAAGCTAATGGTATTATCAAAAGACATCTGCGCAAATTAACTCAAGAGACACAGGACAAATGGATTAAAGTCCTACCCATAGCTTTAATGAGGGCTCAAACTACCCCCCAAAAGGAGGGACTGTCCCCCTTTGAATGTATTTATGGAAGGCCTTTCTTACACACAGACATTGTTATAGACCCTGAAGCCTTGAAATTAACGAATTATGTAACTCAGCTCTCAGCTTTTCAACAGACATTAACAGAAATCCGGGAGACGACTCCTGACCCAGCCTCCGAGACAAGCAAGCCTCTATTTGAGCCAGGAACTGAGGTCCTCATAAAAACATTGGGATCTGGGGGCCCATCCCTCGAGCCTCTCTGGGAAGGCCCTTACCAGGTTATTCTTTCTTCTCCCACAGCTGTCAAAGTGCCTGGAATTGATTCGTGGATGGGCCTGATAACCTATGTGAGCTTACTTCTGCTGACTCCAAGTATCCTGAGTCTGCCATTGGATCCTCAAGACAATTTCTTCCTGTCCTGGGCTCACTTCTATGCTGCATTCCACAATCAGTCTAACTACTGGGTCTGCGGAGCACTCTCCTCTTCTTCAGTGGAAGGCTTCCCGTGATGGACATCCCCACTTCAAGGAAAAGACTTTCTCCAAGCCTGTGAATACCTTCGACAACAATCACACGCAATGCCTCTTCTTCATCTGATGACATCTACCAACCCTAAAATGGACTGGTGCAACACTTTGTACTCTAACTATGGACATAATGTGACTTTTAATTTTGATTATACATTGTCTCAGTTCAATGATTATTTTGCTACATATAAGGTAAATAGGTCTAGATCTAATGGTTTTTTACCTGATGTTTATCAAATATGGGATGAGGTTACATGGCTAACTCCTGAAAAAGGACGTTTAATATCTACTGCTTCTATATGCTGGGAACAAACAGAACCGTCCCCAAAAGTTAGCCAACAACTTAATTACAATGATTGGAAACAAGTGGGATATTTGTCTCAGGAAACATGCAATGTAATCATTTCTGTGTTTTCCAATCCCAGTTCAGGTTCTCCCTTTGTCTGGCCAGGCAAATTGGGACTGGATATCTCAGTTGCACTGGCTTGCTTCAAATGAGACTTATTGGATATGTGGCTCTTACCTATGGGCATGGCTTCCCCCTGGTTGGATAGGGAGATGCACCCTGGGTCTAGCCTTTATTCATGGCTTTATATTTTCAGAGCTTCCAGAAAAGCCTGCTAATTTACCCCACCTTAAAACTCGGTGGGCAAGGTCTGTATTTCATTGGTATGATTATTTGGCTACAGCGTTTGTTCCCTCTTTGGGAACTACAGATGTTATGTTTTGAGTGGATGCTTTGACTGATTTTACTCAACAGGCATTACAAGATTCTCAAAAGGCTATTTCAGCTCTTAATGCTGAACAAGCACAAATTAGAAAGGTGGTTTTACAAAACAGATTGGCTCTAGATATTCTGACAGCTGCACAAGGAGGAACTTGTTCCATTATTCATACCCAATGCTGTACATATATACCTGATATGAGCACGAATGTTACTCATTTTACTAACCACATGAACAAGATGATTAGGGCCATGGATACTCCTGAAGCCTCAATTGCTTCACTTTGGGAAACGTTAACTAGTTCCCCATGGTGGACAACTATCTTAATTACAATAATTCTGGTTGTTTTGTTCTTGCTGTTTGCTCCCTGCATCTGTAATTGTATAACTGAATTTGTTTCTAGCCGCATGAAAGCTTTTAAGTTACAAATGGTTGCTCAAACTCCTGCTACTGCTGTAGCTTCCTCCAGCTACTATTTGGGGCCTCTGGATCAGATACCCTCAATATGAGGATTAGGAGAATATGTTGCCTCACCAATTTAGGGACAATGCCCCTTGTCAGCTTGGAAGTAGTTATGAAATGAGAACGATGCCCCTTTTCCATAGGCAACATAATTCTCCTAAAAGAAAAGTGGGGAATGAAGGAGTCATTTCCTAGGCAGGTTGATAAGAAATCTAGGGGTCCCCAAGGGAGAGGGGTCTGGAATTCTCAAGGAGGAAGAAAGGACGAACTTTTCACAGTCTTTGTAGACCAGGACCTGGGGACTGGAGTCGATGAAAATGAGAGGGTAACAGGCAGGAAGGCCAGGGGTCTCCAAATGGAGGAAATAGCCTGCAAGTGTCAGACATTTTTATCTCTCTTAAGCGGCAGGAGGAAACAAACTAGCAATATTTTTTCCTTCTCTATACAAATTTAAAGGGAGGTTTCTCTTAAAATACTGTGTTGCCATAATGACACCTGGTTTTGCCTAAAGTTAGCTATTGTTGAGCCTAGAGATAACCAATGCCTTTTTCTTATGAAAATGTTTGTCTTAAGCTATGCTAATGTACTATGCCTTTACCCCAAACTCTGTCTCCAAGTCGGTTCCACCTCTTGGCCCAGAACCTACTTGACAAACCAGTATGGATATTGTTCCCCTAATCTATGTAAATGAAACTATTTGTATGGTGGTCTGCCCTTCTTCAAGATTCAAGTTAATCATTTTATGGTCCAGGATAAACCATTTGGTGCCAAGATTATCCCAAAAGGCATCTTATGGGTGAGGGGCCTGGTGCCATTCTGAATTTTAAGACATTCCTTTCTTTCATTAACAGACTGCTAGTGACTATATAACATCCAGCTGAAGACTAGCAGGGGGGTACTCTTTCTGCCCCCTTCTGATGCCTATGTCAGAAGCTTTCTCTATCTCCTTTATACTTTAATAAAACTTTATTACACAAAAGCTCTGAGCGATCAAGCCTCGTCTCTGGCCCCGGATTGAAATCTTCTCCTCCGGGGGCCAAGAATCCTGGTGTATTCGCGTGATTCAACAACAACCTTTTATTACTTTGCTTCCGTTTGAGATGAGGGCAATTGTATGGTTGTGTGAACAATCTTTGGCATTGCCTTTCTATGGAATCGGATGAACTTTCCCAGTTCTGTGTCCACTGTTGAGTTTTCCAAATTTTCTATTGAATGACACATTTCCATAGAAACTCAAGTATTTCAATTCCACAAGCTTTGTTCAAATATGCTCACATTCTGATGTGAGTGGTCCATCAATTTTTTTGTGAGTTCTGTGAACAATCTTTGGCATTGCCTTTCTATGGAATTGGATGAACTTTCCCAGTTCTGTGTCCACTGTTGAGTTTTCCAAATTTTCTGGCATATTGAATGAAGCATTTCCATAGCTATGAAATAACTCAAGTAGAATTCCATCAATTCCACAAGCTTTGTTCATAAGGATGCTTCATAAGGACTCCTTGACTTCACATTCTGGCTCTATGTGAGTGGTCATTTTGGCTATCTGGTTCATGAGTATTTTTTTGTGCAGTTCTGTGAGCACTGAAGAATTGATGCTTTTGAACTGTGGTGCTGGAGAAGACTCTTGAGAGTCCCTTGGACTGCAAGGAGATCCAACCAGTCCATTCTGAAGGAGATCAGCCCTGGGATTTCTTTGGAAGGAATGATGCTAAAGCTGAAACTCCAGTACTCTGGGCACCTCATGCGAAGAGTTGACTCATTGGAAAAGACTCTGATGCTGGGAGGGATTGGGGGCAGGAGGAGAAGGGGACGACAGAGGATGAGATGGCTGGATGGCATCACTGACTCGATGGACGTGAGTCTGAGTGAACTCCGGGAGTTGGTGATGAACAGGGAGGCCTGGTGTGCTGTGATTCATGGGGTCGCAAAGAGTCGGACACGACCGAGTGACTGATCTGATCTGATCTGTGTATTCTTGCCACGTCTTCTTAATATCTTCTGCTTCCATTAGGTCCATGAACTTTCTTTTATTTTGACCAACTTTGCATGAAATATTTCCTTGGTATCTCTAATTTTCTTAGAGAGACTTCAAGTCATTCCCATTCTATTATTTTTCTCTATTTCTTTGCATTGATCACTGAGGAAGCCTTTCTTAAGGGATTTGATTTAGGTTATACCTGAATAGTCTAATGTTTTTCTCTACTTTAAAATTTTAAGTCTGAATTTGGCAATAAGGAATTCATGATCTGAGCCATAGTCAGCTCACCATCCTGTTTTTGCTGACTATATATTGCTTCTCCATTTTGGCTGCAATGTGATATCAGTCCTGAACTTATGGTGATTCCATGAGTAGAGTCTTCTCTTGTGTTGCTGGACCAGGGTGCATGCTATATGTTGTGTGTTCTCTTGGCAGAACTCTGTTAGACTTTGACTGGATTCCTTTTGCACTCCAATGCCAAATTTGTCTGTTATTCCAGGTATCTCTTGACTTTCTACATTTGCATTCCATTCCTCTATGGTGAAAAGGATGTCTTTTTTTGGATGTTAGTTCTAGATGGTCTTTCAAGTCTTCATACAAATGTTCCACTTCAGCTACTTCAGCATAACTGGTCAGGACACAGACTTGGTTTACTGTGCTGTTGAATGGTTTGTCTTAGAAATAAAGAGAGATCCTTCTTCTTCTTACACGTCTTCTGATCTGTCAGCTTCATCTCTTCATCAGCTGTGGAAGGACACACAACCACACAGAAAAATATACAAAAAAGAGTCAACAATCTCACACATACAGACACAAACTAATATTCAAGGCACAGGAAACAGGCAAACAGGAAACATAGGTGTTTCTGTAGCTGAAGAACCAGTTCTTTGTATGAAATATAGAGATTTCCATGTTTTTATGGTAAAATCTCCATTCTGATCTCAAATACTATATCAGTTCAGTTCAGTTCAGTCGCTCAGTCATGTCCAACTCTTTGTGACCCCATGAATCGCAGCATGCCAGGCCTCCCTGTCCATCACCAACTCCCAGAGTTCACTCAAACTCAAGTCCATTGAGTGGGTGTTGCCATCCACCCATCTCATCCTCTGTCTTCCCCTTATCCTTCTGCCTTCAATCTCTCCCAGCATCAGAGTCTTTTCCAATGAGTCAACTAACTCTTCACAAGAGGTGGGCAAAGCACTGGAGTTTCAGCTTTAGCATCATTCCTTCCAAAGTAAACAGGACTGATCTCCTTTAGAATGGACTGGTTGGATCTCCTTGCAGTCCAAGGCACTCTCAAGAGTCTTCTCCAACACCACAGTTCAAAAGCATCAATTCTTCAGGACTCAGCTTTCTTCACAGTCCAACTCTGACATCCATACATGACTACTGGAAAAACCATAGCCTTGACTAGATGGATCTTTGTTGACAAAGTAATGTCTTTGCTTTTCAATATGCTATCTAGGTTGGTCATAACTTTTCTTCCAAGGAGTAAGCGTCTTTTAATTTCATGGCTGAAATCACCATCTACAGTGATTTTGGAGCCCCCAAAAATAAAGTCTGACACTGTTTCCAATGTTTCCCCATCTATTTCCCATGAACTGATGGGGCCAGATGCTATGGTTTTAGTTTTCTGAATGTTGAGCTTTAAGGCAACATTTTCACTCTCCTCTTTCACTTTCATCAAGAGGCTTTTTAGTTCCACTTGACTTTCTCCCATAGAAGTCCAAAATCCTAGATGGAAAATTTGCACCTAAGTTGTGATACAGCTGATACAGAACATTACATATTTCATCAAACAAACTCTTTGTTTTGATATATGTTTGAGAAATGCAAACACTATCTATGAAGAAACAGTGGTGTCCAATTTTCATTTGTGAAATAGAGACAATTGAAATTTCATACTGGTTCTCCTTATCTTCAGATCCAAGATTCAAATCTTCAGTGCCATGATTTTCATATGTGAAATATACATATGTCCACATTTAATGGTAGAGAACCACCACCCAGATTTTCATGCATGAGGTGGAACAATTCCACCTTTTATGTAAGAAAAACAGCTTCCATATTTTCATGAAGTGAAATAAAAAATGCAATATATCATGTGGTAAATCCAGCATCGTTATATTGGCATGTAAAAATATAGGTGATTCTACATTTGTGTTTAGTTCAGTTCAGTTTCTGGATCTTGTCCAACTCTTTTTGACCCCAGGGACTGCAGCATGCCACGCTTCCCTGTCCATCAACAATTCCTTGAGCATACTCAAACTCCTGTCCATTGAGTCGGTGATTCCATCCAACCACCTCATCTTCTGTCGTCCTCTTCTCCTCCTGCCTTCAATCTTTCCAAGCGTCAGGGTCTTTTCAAATGTGTCATTTATTTGAATCAGGTGGCCAAATTATTGGAGTTTCACCTTCAGAATCAGTCCTTCCAATGAATATTCAGGATTGATTTCCTTTAGCTGCCTTAAGGCCAAGAGACACTTAAGAGTCTTCACCAACAGCACAGATTAAAAGCATCAATTCTTCCACCTTCAGCTATCTTTAGAGTCCAAATCTCACATCCATACATGACTGCTAGAAAAGCCATAGCTTTGACTATGTGGGCCTTTGTTGGCAAAGCAATGTCTCTGCTTTTCAGTATGCTGTCTAGTTTGGTCATAGCTTTCTTCCAAGGAGGATGTTTTAATTTCATGGTGAAGTCAACATCTGCAGCAATTTTGGACCCCCCAAAATAATGTCTTTTGCTCTTTCCATTGTTTCTCCATCCCTTTACTAAGCAGTGATTGGATCAGAAGTCATGATCTTAGTTCTTTGAATGTTGAGATTTTAAGCCAGATTTTTCACTCTTCTCTTTCATTTTCATCAAGAAGCTCTTTAGTTCTTCATTTTCTGCCATAAGGCTGATGTCATCTACTTCTCTGAGTTTATTGATATTTCTCCCAGCAGTATTATTTAAAGCTTGTGCTTCATCCAGCCTGGCATTTCTCATGTTGTACACTGCATTGAAATTAAATAAGCAGGGTGACAATATACAGCCTTGGTATAATCCTTTCCTTATTTGAAAGCACCCTGTTGCTCCATAGCCTGTTGCTTCTTGACCTGGATACAGATTTCTCAGGAGGCAGGTCAGGTGGTCTTGTTTTCCCAGCACTTTGAATTTATTTAACAATTTTTTGTGATCCCCTCAGTCAAAGGCTTCTGTATAAAGAATGAAACAGGGTTTTTGGGTTTTTTGTTTGTTTGTTTTTTTTTTTTTGTTTTTTTAGATTTCTTACTTTTTTGATGACCCCATGGATGTTGGCAATTTGATCTTTCATTCCTCACACTTTTCTAAATTCAGCTAGAACATGTGGAAGTTCATTGTTCAGGAACTGCTGAAACCCAGATTGGAGAATTTTGAGCATTACTTCTCTCCCATTTGACATGGGGAAAATGTGTGATAGTGTGGACATTCTTTGGTAATGCCTTTCTTTAGGATTGGACTGAAAACTGAAATTTTCCAGTCCTGTTTCAACTGGTGAGTTTTTCAAATTTCCTGGCATATTGAGTGTAGCACTTTCATAGAATCATCTGTTAGTCTGTGAAATAGCTCTACTGGAATTCCATCGGCTCCACTAGTTTTCTCCATAGTGATGATTCATAAGGATGGCTTGACTTCACATTCCAAGATGTCTGGCTCTAGGTGAGTGATCATACCATCGTGGATATCTGGGTATTAAAGATCCTTTTGTATAGTTCTTCTGTGTATTCTTTACACCTCTTCTTGATACATTCTGCTTCTGTTAAGTCAGTACCATTTCTATTCTTTATTTTGACCATCTTTGCATGGAATGTTCCCTTGGTATCTCTAATTTTCTTGAACATATCTTGTCTTTGCCATTACATTATTTTCCTCTGTTTCTTTGCATTCTTCACTAAAGTCAGCTTTCTTATCTTTCCTTCCTCTTCTTTGTAACTCTGCATTCACATGGATATATCTTTGCCTTTCCCCTTTGCTTTAGCTTCTCTTCTTTTCTCAGTAACTTGTAAGGTATATTCAGACACCCATTTTGGCTTTTTGCTTTTTTTTTTTTTTTTTTTTTTGAGGATTGTCTTGATCACTGCCTTTTGTACACTTTCACAAACCTCTGTCCATAGTTACTCAGGAACTCTTTCTATCAGGTCTAATCCCTTGGATCTGTTTGTCAATTTCAATGTGTAATCATAAGGGTTATGATTTAGGTTCTACCGGAAAAATCTAGTGGTTTCCCCACTTTTTTTCAATTTAAGCCTGAAATTGGCAACAAGGAGGTCATGATCTGAGCTACAATAGATCCCAGTCTTGTTTTGCTGACTGTATATAGTTTCTCCGTGTTTGGCCACAAATAAAAGAATCAATCTGATTTCAGTATGAGCATCTGGTAATGTCCTTGTGTAGAGTCTTCTCTGGTGTTCCTGGAAGTGAGTGCTTTGTATGAGCCATGTGTTCCCTAGGCAAAACTCTATTTCTTTTCAGTGGCTTCATTTTGTCCTCCAAGGCCAAATTTGTGTGTTACTCCCGGTGTCTCTTGACTTCCTATTTTGAATTCCATTCCCCTGTGATGAAAAGGACATATTTTATGCATATATGTTCTAGAAGTTCTTGTAGGTCTTCACAGAAGAAGAAGCTATTACTTTATCTTCTTCAGCATTACTATTACTAATAGTGGCATAGAATTAGATGACTGTAATATTGTTTGTTTTGGAAATGAACAGGGATCATTCTGTCATTTTTGAGATTGCCTCCAAGTACTACATTTCAGACTCTTTGTTGACTATGGCCACTACTCCATTTTTTCTAAGAGCTTCATGCCCACAGTAGTAGACATAATGGTCATTTGAGTCAAATTCACCCATTCCAGTCCATTTTAATTCACTGATTCCTAAAATGTTGATGCTCACTCTTGGCATCCCCTGTTTGACCCCTTGCAATTCTCCTTAATTCATGGACATAACCTTCCAGGTTCCTATGCAACATTACTCTTTTTTAAATTTAAATTTATTTATTTTAATTAGAGGCTAATTACTTTACAATATTGTACTGGTTTTGCCATACATCAACATGAATCCGCCACGGATGTACATATGTTCCCCATCCTGAATCCCCCTCCCACCTCCCTCCCCATACCGTCCCTCTGGGTCATCCCAGTGCTCCAGCCCCAAGCTTCCTGTATCCTGCATCGAACCTGAACTGGCGATTCGTTTCTTATATGATATTATATATGTTTCAATGCCATTCTCCCAAATCATCCCCCCTCCCTCTCCCACAGGGTCCAAAAGACTGTTCTACACATTTGTGTCTCTTTTGCTGTCTCACATACAGGGTTATCGTTACCATCTTTCTAAATTCCATATATATGCATTAGTATACTGTATTGGAGTTTTTCTTTCTGGCTTACATCACTCTGTATAATAGGCTCCAGTTCCATCCACCTCATTAGAACTGATTCAAATGTGTTTGTTTTTTG
Source organism: Bos mutus (assembly GCF_027580195.1). Classification (NCBI taxonomy): domain Eukaryota; kingdom Metazoa; phylum Chordata; class Mammalia; order Artiodactyla; family Bovidae; genus Bos; species Bos mutus. The sequence continues at coordinate 36,066 of NW_027219839.1, read as the reverse complement.
GCTGAGTTATACTCCATTGTGTATTTGTACCACAACTTTCTTATCCATTCATCTGCTGATGGTCATCTAGGTTGCTTCCATGTCCTGGCTATTAGAAACAGTGCTGTGATGAACGTTGGGGTACACGTGTCTCTTTCAATTCTGGTTTCTTTGGTGTGTATGTCCAGCAGTGGGATTGCTGGGTTGTATGGCAGCATTACTCTTTATAGCATCGGGCTTCATTCCTCACCAGTCATATCTGCAACTGGGTGCTGTTTTTTCTCTGGTTCCATGCCTTCATGGAACCAGAATTTTCTTTCTGTAGTTTCTTCTCAACTGATCTCCTGTAGCATATCAGGCACCTGCCACCCTTGGGAATTCTTCTTTCTGTATGGTATATTTTGCCATAGCATCCTGCTAATGGCTTTCTCAAAGCAGGGATATTGAAGATGTTTTCCATTTCCTTCTCCAAGGACCACGTTTTGTCAGAACCCTTCACCATGATCTGTCCATCTTGGGTGGCCCTACACTCACGACTCATAGTTTCATTGAGTTAGACAAGGCTATGGACCATGTGATCAGTTTAGTTAGTTTTCTGTGATTATGATTTTCATTCTCTCTACCCTCTGATGGATAAGAATAAGAGGCTTGTGGAAGCTTCCTTATGGGAAAGACTAACTGAGGGGGAAGCTGATTCTTGTTCTGATGGACAGGGCCATGTTCAGTTCAGTTCAGTTTTGTGGCTCAATCATGTTCAAATCTTTGTGTCCACATAAACTGGAGCATGCCAGGCCTCCCTGTTGGTCACCAACTCACTGAGTTTACTCAGACTCATATCCATTGATTCAGTGATGCCATCCAATCTTCTCATCCTGTGTTGTCCCTCCTCCTCCTGCCTTGAACCTTTCCCAGCATCAGGATCCTTTCCAATGTGTCAGTTCTTCACATCAGGTGACCAAAGTATTGGAGTTTCACCTTTAGCCCCAGTCCTTGCAAAGAATATTCAGGATTGATGTCCTTTAGGATGGACTGGTTGGATTTCTCCTAGCCATCCAAGAGACTCTCAAGAGCCTTCTCCAACACCACAGTTCAAGAGCATTAATTTTCCTGCTCACCTTACTTTATAGTCCATCTCTCACATCCGTACATGACTTCTGGATAAACAAACACTTTGATTAAATGTATATTTCATGTAAAATTGCTTCATTCAAATTTTCATATCTGAAATATGTACAGTTCATATCTTATAAGACAAATTGTGGCCTGGTTTTCACATGTGAAAAGAACAAAAATCCCACTTTGCCATGTCCAAGATTCCTCAGCAGTTTTTCTTACGTCAAATATACAGAATTCACTACCACATATTTGAGACTCTGCTTGCAGATTTACATACATGAGATATAGAGAATTTCCTATTTCAGTTAGAAACATCTACATCTAGATGATGAAATAAAAAAAAATAAAAAACGTAAGGAATACTATGATTTGAGCAACTTTGTTAGTATATATTTTTAAATGATGGATAATTATTTTACAGAATTTTGTTTGGTATTAAACTTTAACATTCAGTTGAGAATACCATATTTCATGCAAGAAAATATGTGCCTTGATTTTTATATATGAAATAACGTGCATTCCATAATTCATGTTAGATTGTCAAGGACCCACCTTTTAATGCATGAATTCCACAGATTCCATCTATCATACTGCAAAGTTCAAACCTATATTTTCAAAAGGGAAATAAAAAAAATTACATATTTCATGTAACAAAAACTGTGCTCAGTTTTTGGTCCTGGAAATATGGAGAATTTCATCTTTAATATAGGAAAATGGACACCCAGATTTTCTAATGGCATGTCCCATAAGGACATGTATACCCTCATTTTCACATTTGAAATGTACAATACCCCGTATTACATGTAAACATCATTGTATTAAAATTTGGTTCCTGAATAATTGAATCTCTCATAGATTAAGAAGTGAAATATCCACCCAGACTTTCATAAATGAAATGGAGAGATATCCATAATTCATAAAGAAGCATTTAATTTTCCTAAGGGGATATAGAAAATTCTATTTCAGGTTTGAAAATCTCCTCCTGATTGACATATATGAGACAGAGTTTTGCTGGTTTTCAGTTGACCATCCAGTTCTAACACTGTAACACCGTGGACAGCATCACTGCAGCCTTCCCAACCCTTCCCTATCTCCAACACTTTGCTCAGACTCATCTTTGTTAAGTCAAGAGATTCCAGTATGTCCAAGCAACTCAACTTCTGTTGCCTTCTTCTCCTTCACTCAGTCTTTCCCACATTAGAGCCAATAATGTTTCATGACAAGTTAGAGTGGCAGTCTTTTCTCATGAGTCCTTTAGCCAAAATATTGGAGCTTGAGCTTCAGCATCAGACCTTCCAATGAACATTTACAGTTAGTTTCTTTTAGGATTGACTGGGGTGAACTCCTGCTGTCCAAGGGACTCTCAGTAGTCACCTTCAGGACAGGGTTCAAACCTCAGTTTTGGTACTCAGGCTTGTTTATAGTCAAACTCTCACATCCATACATCAGCTCAGATCAGTTCAGTTCATTCTCGCAATCATATCCAACTCTTTGTGACCACATGGACCACAGGAGTCCAGGTCTCCCTGTCCATCACCAACTCCTGGAGTCTACCCAAACTCATGCCCATTGAGTCTGCTATGCCATCCAACCATTTCATCCTCTGTCATCCCCTTGTCCTCCTTCCCTCAATCTTTCCCAGCATCAGGGTCTTTTCCCATGAGTCAGCTCTTCTCATCAGTTGGGCAAAGTATTGGAGTTTCAGCTTCAACAGCAGTTTTTCAAATGAACATCCAGGACTGATCTCCTTAAGATGGAATGATTGGATCTCCTGCAGTCCAAGGGTTTCTCAAGAGTCTTCTCCAAAATCACAGTTAAAAGCATCATTTATTCTTCTTCTCAGCTTTCTATATAGTCCAACTGTCACATTCATATATGACTACTGGAGAAACAATAGCCTTGACTAGACAGACATTTGTTGGCAAAGTAATGTCTCTGCTTTTTAATAGACAGTGTAGGTTGCTCATAAATTTTCTTTCAAAGAGGAAGCATCTTTTAATTTCATGGCTACAGTCACCATCTGCAGTGATTTGGACCCACCATCCACCAACAAAATAAATAAGGTCTAACATTTTTTTCCTATCTATTTGCCATGAAGTGATGGGACCAGATACCATGATCTTAGTTTTCTGAATGTTGAATTTTAAATCATTTTTTCACTCTCTCTTTCACTTTCATCAAGAGACTTTTAGATCTTCCGTTTTTTCTGTCATAAGGGTGGTGTCATCTGCATGTTTGTATTTATTGATATTTGTCAGTGCAAGCTTGATTCCAGCTTGTACTTCATACAACCCAGTGTTTCTCATGATATATTATGCATATAAATTAAATAAGCAGGGTGACAATACAGCCTTGACCTACTCCATTTCCTATTTGAACCAGCCTGTTCTTCTATGCCTTGTTCTAACTGTTGCTTACTGACCTGCATCCAGATTTATCAAGAGACAGGCCAGGTGGTCTGATATTCCCATTTCTTGTAGAATTTTTCAGTTTATTGTGATCCATAGAGTCAAAGTCTTTGGCATAGTCAATAAAGCAGAAATTGATGTTTTTCTGGAACTCTCTTGCTTTTTCAGAGATCCAGCAGATGTTTGCCATTTGATCTCTGGTTCCTCTGTCTTTTCCAAAACCAGCTTGAATATCTGGAAGTTCACAGTTCACATATTGTTGAAGCCTACCTTGGAGAATTTTGAGTATTACTTTACTAGTGCATGAGATGAAGGCAATTGTGTTGTAGTTTGAGTATTCTTTGGCATTACCTCTCTTTGGGATTGGAATGAAAACTGACATTCCATTCCTGTGGCCATTACTGAGTTTTCCTAATTCACTAGAGCAGCGAGCTGTGGCTCTGTGGCACTGGAGCAGCCAGCAGTCAAGAGGAGATATCCCACGTCCAAGGTAAGGAGCAGCGGCTGTGCTTTGCAGTAGCAGCAGTGAAGAGATATTCCACATCCAAGGTAAGAGAAATCCCAGTAAGATGGTAGGTGCTGAGAGAGGGCATTAGAGGGCAGAAACACGGAAACCACCATCACAGAAACTTAACCAATCCATCACATGAACCCCCGCTTGTCTACCTCAGTGGAACTAAGCCATGCTTTGTAGGGTCACACAAGATGGACATCCATACATATCCCTGGGGGGGCGGGGGGAGGAAAAACTAGCTTTACCTGGAGGCAGGGAGGGTAGGAAAAACCAGCTTCGCCTAAACGGACTTTTGTTGACAAAATGATGTCTCTGCTTCTCAGCACATTGTGTCTAGGTTTGTGATAGGTTTTCTTCCTTGGAGCTAGAGTGTTCTATTTTCGTGGCTGTAATCACTGTCCCCAATGATTTTGGAGTCCAAGAACACTATCGTGTTTCCATGTTTAACCTTTGTATTTGAAAAACTCTGCATTTAGCCTTTGTTCTGCATCTGTACCCAAGTCCAAACTTGCCTGTTACCCACGTATCTCCTGACTTCCTGTTTTACATCACAGTCAGCTATCATGAAAAGGGCATCTCTTTTGGGTGGTAATTTTAGAAAATCTTGGATGTTTTCCTAAAACTATTAAAGTTCCATGATAGCTTCAATGGTAAAGATTTGAAATACAGAAATTTGCATTGTTCATCTATGAAAATCTACATCCAAATTTTCATACAAAATTAAGGAATTCCACATGTGCAGTAGGAAGCATAATCATCCTGAATTTCAAAAGTGAATTATAGAGAATAGCAACTTTCAAATAGAATTGACACCTATGTTTTCCTATGTGAAATTTAGAGACTCATATAGGAAAATCTACACCAAAATTCTTATATGTGAAATATAGAGAATTTATATTTCATTTAGGAATAGTGCCCTTGATTTTAATATTTGAAATATAGGAATTCCATATAGGATTCCATATCAAGCAGTCAATTCAACATCTGGATATTCAATGAAATACAGGAAATTCATATTACATGGAAGAAATTTAAAAATCTAGAATTTATTTATTTATAATTTTTAGAATTTATTTATTTATTTATGGCTGCACTTTCTTCATTGCTGTGCACAAAGTTTCTCAAGTTGCAGTACGTGGGGACTACTCCTCATTGCAGTGAGATAGCATCTCATGGTACTCCCTTCTATTGCAAAGCAGAAGCCCTAGGGCACCCAGATTATGTAGTTGGGGCAAAAAGGGTTATCTACTTTGGTAGCATGTGCCATCTCTTCAGACCAAGGATCAAACTCATGTCCCCTGCATTGGCAGGGAAATTCTAAAGCCATGGGATCACTGGAGAAACCCAGCAGGCTTTATATATATATATATATTCAAATTTCATTTATTTTAATTGGGGGCTAATTACTTTAAAAAATTGTAGTTGGTTTTCCATACATTGGCATGAATCAGCCATGTATTTACATGTGTTCCTGATGCTGAACATTCCTTCCACCTCCCTCTCCATCCCATCCCTCAGGATCATCCCAGTGCACCAGCCCTGAGGACCTTCTCTCATGTATCAAATCCAAACTGGAGATCTGTTTCTCTTATCATAATATACATGTTTCAATGCTAACCTCTCAAATCATCCCACCCTCGCCTTCTCTTCAGATCAGATCCAATCAGATCAGTCGCTCAGTCATGTCTGACTCTTTGTGACCCCATGAATTGCAGCACACCAGGCCTCCCTGTCCATCACCAACTCCCGGAGTTCACCCAGACTCATGTCCATCGAGTCAATGATGCCATCCAGCCATCTCATCCTCTGTTGTCCCCTTCTTCTCTTGCCCCCAATCCCTTCCAGCATCAAAGTCTTTTCCAATGAGTCAACCCTTCGCATGAGGTGGCCAAAGAACTGGAGTTTCAGCTTTAGCATCATTCCTTCCAAAGAAATCCCAGGGCTGATCTCCTTCAGAATGGACTGGTTGGATCTCCTTGCAGTCCAAGGGACTCTCAAGAGTCTTCCCCAACACCACAGTTCAAAAGCATCAATTCTTTGGCGCTCAGCCTTCTTCACAGTCCAACTATCACATCCATACATGACCACAGGAAAAGCCATAGCCTTGACTAGATGAACCTTTGTTGGAAAAATAATGTCTCTGCTTTTGAATATGCTATCTAGGTTACAGAGTGCAAAAGACTGTTCTGTACATTTATGTCTATATTGCTGTCTCACATATAGGGATCATCGTTACCATCTTTCTAAATTCCATATACATGCATTAGTATACTCCTGAGCCTGGGCATTTTCTTTCCTTTGGCCTCTTCTCATCTTTTGATGTATTCCATAGATACAGGGTCTGTGTCATTAATCGTGTATATTTAATCTGCAGCATGCACAACTGGTTGGAAGATTTCCAATCCTCTTCCTTAATGGCTCTATCCCTGGGTCTCTGGTGTAATTTTTGTCCTTCCTCACATGTGGTCACCAAAGGAGTCTGCCCTGAGAAACTTGTGGCACACTGGGGTCTGCCTGGGTGAGCACAGGATGTGGTATAGCTGCTTGGAGTGCTTGAACCCTGGTGGTGCCAATTATGAATAGGAGCCAGCAGCCATGGGCAGAAGAGATTTGGCCTTAATGGGATCCATTTCTAGTGTGTTTGTGCAGAAGCATGAGTAGTACTTCTGACTGGTCTTTCTCTATTGCCTTGTAGTAGGTGTTAACAGGTGGGAAGAGGAGTGGCTACAAAGGTATCTCTACCTCCTGAGTGTGACAGAGCAGTAAGGTCCTGCCTCTTTGGCAGTTTGGGATTTCTCAAAAGGCATTTTCTGCTACACAACTACTCGTACATGCTCCATCAGGCCCTCTCCACATAACCAACAACAGTCCTCTCCCAGGATGGCTCTCTAAATCCTGTGTCCAGCTTCCAGACCCCATGCACACTGGTTGAGCTGCATTGCAGTTTGGGCCATATAGAACCATGACACACATTATCTGTGTATCTTTTGCTCTATATAAATAATATTTCATCAGCTGTTTTACCTTGCTTCCTTTCAGTTCAAAGCAATTTACCCTTTACTGAAGGGGCTTGCCTCATTCTGGAAATCTCTTCCCTGCTTGTCCATCTCCCGCCACAAGGCACAGGTTTTGTTTTGCTTCCTCTTATATTCCTTCTCCCATCTTAATTCCTTCCCACCCAGGTATGTCTGAAACCCACATGGGACACTCTGGGGACTAGGGTCTTCTGCTAGTATTTATCTGATGCCCTGGGAAAACTATTGACCATGTAGAAGTATTATTTCTGATCTATACATTGAGAGAGGTGCATTTCATATCCTTCTACATTTCTGCCTTCTTTGAACTTCTCAGTTTTTCCTGGAAAGCTCTATTATTCTTTTTCCTTGACAGCAAAACATGAAACATTAGTGGTCATGAATTACTCTGTTTGATGGGATGTTGCTTATGTACACACGTAACTGGTATTACTTTGACTTCCAACATGCAATCAAGCACATTTGTTGTTGTTGTTTTTCCCCCTGAAAAATTTCTCCTAATGATGAATTGTCATCAGCATGAAGAAATGCAGAACTTTCCACATAAAATATAATAGCATAACTGGGCTCAAAATGTCAGCACTTGAATATATCTAGCTATATTTTGAATGTTCCTGACATTTTCCCAGAGTACCAAAGTCTGATTTCGAATCCCAAAGCTTAACTCCATTCAGTGAGTCTCAAGGGTCAGAGACTGCCATGGGCATAATTTAATTCCTGTAGAATAAGTTGGCAAGTTCATAGGAAATTACCAGTTGGTACTTGACTACTTGATAAAGAGAGAAAACTACAATAACAACAATGACCAAAAAATAAACAAACAAAAAAACACAGGAATGTGTATTTAGTGATTCAGTCATAAGAGGTACACATGAATTGATGTATGGACTATACAATCATCTATATCTGCTTAATTGTTTCTGCTAATGACTTGGACACTGTGAATCACATACAAAACATTAAAAAAGAAAAGTAATTTTGAAAAATTCTTAGAGAAAAGAATACCAGAATTCCTTACCTGTCTCCTGGGAAAACATGTACGCTATTAAATTTACAACAGTTAGACCTGGATACGGGACAATGAAGTGATTCAAAATCGGGAAAGGAATAAGTCAAAGCTATCTAGTGTTGCCCTGGTTATTTGACTTCTGTGCAGAGGACATCATGAAAAAATAAAATCCTAGATGAATCTCAAGCTAGACACAAAATTTATGTGGGAGATATGATAACTTAGTTATCCAGATGACACCACCCAAATGACAGAAGGATAATAGGAATCAAGGCGCCTCTTGATGAAGGTATTATCTGTTTCAAGTACAGACATCTGAAATGACATAATAGTCCTTTATAAAAGATTAAATTCTCAGTTTCACATATGAAAACCTAGATGCATATTCCAGAATGTGAAATATAAAATTCTCTATTAGTCACATATACAAATCTGGGGACAATTTTTCCAACTTGAAATGTGGAATTCTCTGCACATCTCACATGAAAGTATAGATACAATATTTTATGCATAAAATGTGGAATTTTTCACGTTAGAGTTATGAAAATCAGGATGCAGATTCTTTGACAGGAAATACGAAAATGTCTATTTCACATACCCAAATATGGTCACAAGTTTTCTCACATGAAATATGGGATTTTTTCATATTTCTCATTTGAAAATCTTCATGCTGTATTTCCTTCATGAAATATTGAATACTGTCTATTTAGCATTTTAAAAAAGTGCATTCATTCCCTTACAAGAAATGTAGAATTTTCCCACAGATTTTCATGCTTGAGCTCTGAAATTCTCTATATTTCCATCAAGAAAGCTTGAATGAAGGTCTTCTGATATGAGACTTGGAATTCTGTGTATTTCACATATGACAATCTGGGGAGAAATGTTCTAATATGAAATATGAAATCTCGATTATTCATATATGAAACTTTTTCTACATTTGTACACATGAAACCTATATGCAGGTCAGGAAGAAACAGTTAGAACTGGACATGGAACAACAGACTGGTTCCAATTAGGAAAAGGAGGACTGCAAGCCTATATATTGTCACCCTGCTTATTTAAATTATATGCAGAGTACATCATGTGAAACACTGGGCTGGAAGAAGTGCAAACTGAATCAAGATTGCTGGGAGAAATAACAATAACCTCAGATATGCAGATGACACCACCCTTATGGCAGAAAGAGAAGAGGAACTAAAAAGCCTCTTGAAGAAAGTCAAAGAGGAGAGTGAAAAAGTTGGCTTAAAGCTCAACATTAAGAAAACAAAGATCATGGCATCTGGTCCCATCACTTCATGGGAAATAGATGGTGAAACAGTGGAAACAGTGTCAGACTATTTTATGGGGCTCCAAAATCACTGCAGATGATGATTGCAGCCATGAAATTAAGATGCTCACTCCTTGGAAGAAAAGTTATGACCAACCTTGATAGCATATTCAAAAGCAGAGACATTACTTTGCCAAGAAAGGTTCGTCCAGTCAAGGCTATGGTTTTTCCAGTGGTCATATATGGATGTGAGAGTTGGACTGTGAAGATTGCTGAGTGCCAAAGAATTGATGCTTTTGATCTGTGGTGTTGGAGAAGACTCTTGAGAGTCCCTTGGACTGCAAGGAGATCCAACCAGTGCATTCTGAAGGAGATCAGCCCTGGGATTTCTTTGAAAGGAATGATGCTAAAGCTGAAACTCCAGTATTTTGGCCACCTCATGTGAAGAGTTGACTCATTGGAAAAGACTCTGATGATGAGAGAGATTGGGGACAGAAGGAAAAGGGGATGACAGAGGATGAGATGGTTGGACAGCATCACTGACTCGATGGATGCAAGTTAGAATGAACTCCGGGAGATGGTGATGGACAGGGAGGCCTGGCATGCTGCAATTCATGGGGTCGCAAAGAGTCAGACACGACTGAGTGACTGAACTAAACTGAACTGAACTGTACACATGAAATAGAGAATTTTCAATGAATCAGAAATTGATATTTGAGCTAAAACGTCAAATATGTACAGCTATATTTCATGTATTTCCTGAATAACAGGAAGGGTTCTCTGTATTTCTTTGAAAAAAGTCTGGATGAAGATTTCCCTGCATGAAATAGGGAATTAGCATATTTTACACATGCAAAATCAAAACGCTTATGATTATACAGTGGAAGTGATAAATAGATTCAGGGGATTCTATCTGATAGACAGAGTGCCTGAAGACCTATGGGTGGAGGTGTGACATTGTACAGGAATCAGGGATAAAGACCATTCCCATATAAAAGAAATGCAAAATGACAAAGTGATGAGGCCTTACAAAGATCTGAAAAAAGCAAAGAAGCTAAACAAAAAAGGGAAAATGAAAACAATACCCATTTGAATGCAGAGTCCCAAAGAATAGCAAGAAGAGATAAAACCTTCCTCAGTTATCAATGCCAGTTAATAGAGGAAATAAATAGAATGGGAAAGCCTACTGATCTCTTCAAGAAAATCAGAGATACCAAGGGCAAATTTGATGCAAAGAGGGGCACAATAAAGGACAGAAATGGTAAGGACATAACAGAAGCAGAAGCTATTAAGAAGAGGAGGGAAGAATACACAGATGAACTATGCACAAAAGATGTTCATGACCCAGTTAAGCACAATGGTGTGATCACTCACCTAGAGCCAGACGTCCTGGAATGCAAAATCAAGTCGGACTTTAGAAGCATAACTATAAACAAAGCTCATGGAGGTGATGGAATTCAGTTGAGCTCTTTCAAATTCTAAAAGATGATGTTGTGAATGTGCTGCCCTCCACATGCCAGCAGATTTGGAAGACACAGCTGTGGCCAGACAACTGGAAAAGTTCAGTTTTCATTCCAACCACAATAAAAGGCAATCCATCGAATGTGCAAACTACTGCTTAACTGCACTCATCTCACACATTTGCAAAGTACTGCTCAAAATTCCCAAAGCCAGGCTTCAATAGAATGTGAATCATGAGCTTCCAGATGTTCAAGCTGGATTTAGAAAGGTCAGAAGAACCTGAGATCAAATTACCAACACCCATTGGGTTATCAAAAAAGCAAGAGAACACCAGAAAAACATCTACTCCTTTTTGACTATGCCAAAGACTTGTTTGTGTAGATCACAACAAAACATTTTAAATTCTTCTAAACATGAGGCTACTAGAGTATGTTATATGCCTCCTGATAAATCTGTATGTAGCTCAAGAAGCAACAGTCAGAAAAGGAAATGGAACAACAGACTGGTTCCGAGTTGGGAAAGGAGTATTTCAAGGCTGTACTGTCAACCTCTTTATTGAACTTACATGAAGAGTTCATTATACAAAATGCCAGACTGAATGAAACAGGGTTTGGAATCAAGTTTGCTGGGAGAAATATCAATAACATCAGATATGCAGATGACACGATTCATGTGGCAGAACATGGAAAGAACTACAGAGCCTCTTGAGGAAAGTAAGAGGAGAGTGATTAAGGTGACTGAAAACTCAACATTCAAAATGAGATTCATGGCATCCAATCCCATCACTTCATGGCATAAAGATGGGGAAACAATGGAAACAGTGAGAAACTTTATTTGGGGGGAGCAGGTTCCAAAATCATTGAAGATGGTGACTCTGTTCAGGAAATTAAAATATGCTTTCTCCTTAGAAGAAAAGTTATAACCAGGCTAGACAGCACATTATAAAGCAGACAAAGGTCAGTCTAGTCAAAGTTATGTACAGAGATGAGAATTGCACCTAAAGAATCTTGACCTCCAAAGAATCAATGCTATTGATATGTGGTATTATAGAAAACACTTCAGAGTCCCTTGGACTGCAAGGAAATGAAAGGGGTCAATTCTAAAGGAAATCAGTTCAGAATATTGATTGGAAGGGCTGATGCTGAAACTGGATCTTGGATATTTTGGCCACCTGAAGTGAAAGGCTGACTCATTGGGAAAGAACCTGATGCTGAGAAAGATTGAAGGCTGGAGGAGAGGGTGAAGACAAAAGTTGAAATGCTTGGTGGCATCACAGAATCAATGGTTATGGGTTTTAGCAGGCTCTATGAGTTGCTGATTGACAGGGAAGCCTTGCATGCTGCAATCTGTGGGGTCAGGAAGAGTCGGACAGGACTAAGTACTTAATGGTACTCACCGTACTTACTTAGGTTCTCAGCGAAATGAAAATGGTAAAGAACTCTCTTACCCATCAATTGATAATCCTCACAGATTCCTAATGCCCCCTAAAATTTTTCACTGTTTCCTCAGAGATTCAGCAAGGATGGCCATTCTTTCTATTATATGGTAAATATCCCCTAGGAAATAATGGAAGGGGCATAATTTACAGAAAGTTGTAGAAGAAAGTACACACATCAGCAAGTCAGCATGACCTTGTCAAAAACATATAGTATGCTCCTTTAATCCTTCACACTGATTTCCTTCTGAATCCAGATGATAGGACCTCACCAATCCTGAGGAATGGTCATTGCAAAGGGATGTTATCTAGAACAATTTCTGCCTATTACTTTAGTGATGACACAAAGCAAGCACATTATGGTAATCACGCCTCCGTTAACCTCCCCTAACCAAGACAATAGGCTGCACTAGCCATTGGGGAGCTTAGAGGATCACAAGGTCTCCCACAAATGGTTGGAGCCACCTGGGCCTTTCCCACAGAGGGTTTGCAGGTGTGATGAGGTCACCTTTTCCATGGCAAAAGTTCTCATCTATGGCCACCAGTCTTACTGCCTGTCCTCTGGATTTGTGAGAACCCCAAAAGACCAATTCTAGCTTGCAAAGTATACATCTGCTTAAAAAACAAACAAACTAAAGGATAAAATCCAGTCCAAACTGAAGTGCCTAAGGATAATCACATGGTCCTCAGCTCTATGAAGGGCCATTAGGGCCACAAAAGCACAGGTCCAGGAAAGTACATTGTTAACACCTGCAGCCCTTCAAAGGACATGTCCCAGTAATTGATAAAGATTGTAGATTGTTCGTCCTCTACCAACTTGAGAAATTGTGTCAACAAGACCTCTGAACCTCCCGTCTTAGCCAAGCCTAAAAAACAGAATATGTGCATATCAGGCCCAAGGCACATTCAACTGGGAATATTTGGAGGTAACAGTACCAGGTATAGGACACTATAGAGAAGGTGTACACAAAAATGAAATAATAAAAAAAAGCCTTTTGTGTCAGTTTCAGACTGAAAATGTGCATTTCCCAGATGACCAAGTTAACAGGATTCAAGTCACTAATAACACTCAACGTAGCCACATGTCAATGCAGGTTCCTGCTGAGTAACTTCAGAAGCTTCTGTGCAGGCCTGTCTTTAGCCTCTGCTTTCCATTCATAAATTGTGTTCATTCAATCAGCAGACAGTATGAAACATAGGCAGTGTGTAGGCACCCAAGGAAGATGATGAAGACTGTAAGAACAAAGTGTCTTTCCAGGGCAAGGGACAGACAACACCACAGGTTGGTGATAAGATGGAGGAAGTTGGAGAGGAGAATGAAGGGCAGATTTCAGATCTAGCCTCTGGACATTTAGAGTGATGGCAGCTGCTCCAGACCTGGCTGCAGGCCTTGAGGAGATATTTCCAAATGTAATAAATTAATGTGGTCTCTGTCCTCTATGAGCTTTTACAACCTTAAAGCCGCAGCCTATGATACTATACCAAATATAGAGTCATAGCTTAGAAATTCAAGAGATATTAATTTAGGGAGGGTGTGTGAGACTTGTAGGAAATGTGTTCTATCAGACATGTTCTAACATTTAGCATAATTAATTGGGCTTGAGCCAGGACTCACTTATATGCATGTAGACTGCTATCTTCAGAAAATTCCAATTATGAGATCATATAACCTCATATCTGGGATTTCACTTTCTTGGTGAGTACTTGTCCACTTATGAAAAAGGAAGATAGCACTAGTTTAGAAGATACATCTTTGTATTAGGACTTTTCTATCAAATTCCCAACTCTACCAATTGTTGGCCAACTATATAGTATCTCCTCCTGCCATACTAGAGGCACTACAGTAAGTGTAAAGGCAGATAACATACAAAAGTACATTTACAGCTCATGATTCTTTGCTAATTTTCTTTTCAGTTGATGTATCCATAGGTGTGAGTGGGGTATTAAAGTCCCCCATTATAATTGTGGTACTGTTAATTCCCCTTTTCCTACTTCCTTGCATTTGCCTTGCATCTTGAGGTGCTCCTAAATGGCACAATGGACTAGTTACACCTAATTGTTATATATAGGCATTACGCTCATTAGTAATGGAATCACCTTTTTTCCAGTGCAGTCCTGAGCCCACATCTCGGTCACTGCACTGAACTAGGCTGCGTCCAGTACTTGCTCATACCCCCGGAAAATACTCATGAGCCCACATCTTGGTCACTGCACTGAACCAGTCTAGGTTCTGCCCTAGTTAGTCCCGTGACACATACCTCTGAACCAACATCTCTGTCCCTGCCCTGAAGCAGGCTGGTCCTTCCCATGTTCAAGCCCCGACAAACGCTCCTGAGCCAACCTCTCGGTCACTGCACTGAACTAGGCTTGGTCCTACACTTGTTCAAACCCGACAAACACTGCTGTGCCCAAATCTTGTGCCCTGCACATGATCCAGTCTATGTCTTGCCCTTGTTAGATCCCCCAACACATACACCTGAGCCCACATCTCAGTCCCTGCACTGAAGCAGGCTGAGTCCTGCCTTTGTTCAAGCCTCCGGCAAACAACCGTGAGCCCACAACTCGCTCCCTGCCCCTGAAATTAGGTGTGTCCTGCCCTTGTTCAATCCCCCAGAAAACACTCCTGATCCCACATCTCACTCCCTGCCCTGAACCCGCCAGGGTCCTGCCCTTGTTCAAGACCCCGACAAATACTCCTGAACCTACGTCTTCGTCCCTGCACTGAACCAGTCTAGGTCATGCCCTTGTTAGATCCACCAACACATACTGCTGAGCCCACATCTCAGTCCCTGCACTAAACTAGGCTGGGTCCTGCCATTGTTTAAGACCCCAACAAACACTCCTGTATCCATATCACATCCCCCCTGCCTGAACCAGTCTAGGTCATGCCTTGTTAGATCCCCAACACATACTCCTGAACCCACATCTCTCCCTGCACAAAAGCAGTCCCTGCCCTTGTTGAAGACCCTGATCCTGAGCCTGAATCTCAGTCCCTGCACTCAACTAGGCTGGGTCCTGCCCCTGTTCAAACCCCCGACAAACATTCCTGAGCCAACATCTCTGTCCATGCACTAAACTAGGCTGGGTCCTGCCCTTGTTTAAGACCCCAACAAACACTCCTGTGTCCATATCACATCTCCCTGCACTGAACCAGTCTAGGTCATGCCCTTGTTAGATCCCCCAACACATACTCCTGAACCCACATCTCGGTCCCTGCACAAAAGCAGTCTGGGTCCTGCCCTTGTTGAAGACCCTGACAAACACTCCTGAGCCTGAATCTCAGTCCCTGCACTCAACTAGGCTGGGTCCTGCCCTTGTTTAAGACCCCAACAAACACTCCTGTGTCCATATCACATTCCCAGCACTGAACCAGTCTAGGTCATGCCCTTGTTAGATCCACCAAGACATACTCCTGAACCCACATCTCTGTCCCTGCACAAAAGCAGTCTGGGTCCTGCCTTTGTTGAAGACCCTGACAAACACTCCTGAGCCAATATCTCTGTCCATGCACTGAACCAGGATGGTTCCTGCCTTTGTTCAAGCCCCCGGCAAACAATCCTGAGCTGACAACTCACTCCCTGCCCCTGAACTAAGGTGTGTCCTCCCCTTGTTCAACTCCCTGCCCCCAGGAAACACTCCTGATCCCACATCTCACTTCCTGCACTGAAGCCGCCTGGGTCCTACCCTTGTTCAATACCCTGACAAATACTCTGGAACCCACATGTTGGTCCCTGAACTGAAGCAGATGGGTCCTTGCCCATGTTCAAGCCACGACAAATACTCCTGAGCCCACATATCACTCCCTACAATGAAACAGGCTGGGTCCTACACTTGTTCAAGACCCTGACAAACACTCCTGAGCCAACATCTCGGTCACTGCACTGAACATGTCTGCTGCTACCACTGCTAAGTCTCTTCAGTTGTGTCTGACTGTGCGACCCCATACATGGCAGCCCACCAGGCTCCCCCATCCCTGGGATTCTCAAGGCAGGAACACTGGAGTGGGGTTGACATTTCCTTTTCCAATGCATGAGAGTGAAGAATGAAAGTGAAGTCGCTCAGTCGTGTCCAACTCTTAATGACCCTGTGGACTGTAGCCCACCAGGCTCCTCCATCCATGGGATTTTCCAGGCAACAGTACTGGAGCGGGGTGCCATTCACTTCTCCAACTGAACGAGTCTAGGTCCTGCCATTGTTCGATCCCCCAACACATACTCCTGAGCCCACATCTCGGTCCTGGCACTGAACTAGGCTGGGTCCAGCCCTTACTCAAACCCCCGACAAACACTCCTGAGCCTGTATCTCTGTCCCTGCACTGAACTAGGCTGGGTCCTGCGCTTGTTCAAGCCTCGAGAAACTCTCATGAGCCTACATCTCGGTCCATGCCCTGAAGTAGGCTGGGTCCTGCCCATGTTCAAATCCCTGACAAAAACTCCTGAGCCAACATCTCCATCCCTGTACTGAACCAGGATGGTTTCTGCCTCTGTTCAAGCCCTGACAAACAATCCTCAGCCGACAACTCGCTCCCTGCCCCTGAACTAAGGTGAGTCCTCCCCTTGTTCAAACCACCAGAAACACTACTGAGCCCTCATCTCACGCACTGCACTGAACCAGGCTGGGTCCTGACCTTGTCGAAATCACAGACAAATACTCCTGAGCCCACATCTCGGTCCCTGCACAAAATAGGCTGGGTCCAGCCCTTGTTCAACCCCCCGACAAACACTATTGAGCCTGCATCACCATCCCTGCACTGAACTAGGCTGTGTCCTGCACTTGTTCAAGACCCTGAAAAACACTCCTGAGCCAACATCTTGGTCCCTGCACTGAACCAGGATAGTTCCTGTATTTGTTCAAGCCCAAGGCAAAAAATCCTGAGCCGACAACTCTCTCCCTGCCACTGAACTAAGGTGTGTCCTCCCCTTGACCAATACCCCAGGAAACACTACGAGCCCATATCTCACTCACTGCACTGAAGTACGCTGGGCCCTGCCCTCATTCAAATCCCTGACAAACACTCCTGAGCCAACATCTCCGTCCCTGCAATGAACTAGAATGGTTTCTACTTTGTTCAATCCCCCAGAAAACCATCCTGAGCTGACAACTCGCTCCCTGCATTAAAGCCGCCTGGTTCCTGCCCTTGTTCAAGACGTTGATAAATACTCCTGAAACCACATTTAGATCCCTGTACTTAAGTAGGTGGGTCCTGCCCACGTTGAAGCCCCGACAAACACTTCTGAGCCCACATCTCGCTCCCTACACTGAACTGGGCTGAGTCCTACATTTGTTCAGATTAGATCAGTCACTCAGTCGTGTCCAGCTCTTTGAGACCCCATGAATCTCAGCACGCCAGGCCTCCCTGTCGAACACCAACTCCCGGAGTTCACTGAGACTCACGTCCATCGAGTCATTGATGCCATCCAGCTATCTCATCCTCTGTCATCCCCTTCTCCTCCTGCTCCCAATCCCTCCCAGCATCAGAGTCTTTTCCAATGAGTCAACTCTTCTCATGAGGTGGCCAAAATACTGGAGTTTCAGCTTTAGCATCAGTCCTTCCAAAGAAATCCCAGGGCTGATTTCCTTCAGAATGGACTGGTTGGATCTCCTTGCAGTCCAAGGACTCTCAAGAGTCTTCTCCAACACCACAGTTCAAAAGCATCAATTCTTTGGCGCTCAGCCTTCTTCACAGTCCAACTCTCACATCCATACATGACTACAGGAAAAACCATAGCCTTGACTAGATGAACTTTTGTTGGCAAAGTAATGTCTCTGTTTTTGAATATGCTATCTAGGTTGGTCATAACTTTCCTTCCAAGGAGTAAGCATCTTTTAATTTCATGGTTGCAGTCACCATCTGCAGTGATTTTGGAGCCCAGAAAAATAAAGTTTGCCTCTGTTTCCACTGTTTCCCCATCTATTTCCCATGAAGTGATGGACTGGAGGCCATGATCTTCATTTTCTGAATGTTGAGCTTTAAGCCAACTTTTTCACTCTCCACTTTCACTTTCATCAAGAGGCTTTTCAGTTCCTCTTCACTTTCTGCCATAAGGGTGGTGTCATCTGCATATCTGAGGTTATTAATATTTCTCCTGGCAATCTTGATTCCAGCTTGTGTTTCTTCCAGTCCAGCGTTTCTCATGATGTATTCTGCATGTAAGTTAAATAAACAGTGTGACAATATACAGCCTTGGGGTATTCCTTTTCCTATTTGGAATGAGTCTGTTGTTCCATGTCCAGTTCTAACTCTTGCTTCCTGACCTGCATACAAATTTCTCAAGAGGCAGATCAGGTGGTCTGGTATTCCCATCTCTTTCAGAATTTTCCACAGTTTACTGTGATCCACACACTTGTTCAAGACCCTGACAAACACTCCTGTGCCAATATCTTGTTCCCTGCACTGAACTAGGCTGGGTTCAGCACTTGCAGAAGTCCCCTGCAAATGCTCCTGAGCCCACATCCTGGTCCCTGCACTGAAGCAGGCTGGGTCCTGCCCTTGTTGAAACCCCTGACAAACACTCCTGAGCCCACACATCAGAAACTGCACTGAACCAGGCCAGGAACTGCACATATTCAAGTCCCTGACCAACTGTTCTGGGCCTGCATCTGACTCAAAGGCTGGTTTCTGGTCTTATTTAAGCCCCCAGCAAGCAATCCTGAGCCCACAAATTGCTCCCTGCCCCTGAATTAAGGTGTGTGCTCCCCTTGTTCAATCCCCCCAGGAAACACTACTGAGCCTGCATCTCACTCGCTGCCCTGAACCAGGGTGGGTCCCTCCAAAGTTCAAGCCATGACAAATACTGCTGAGCCAACATCCTGGTCCCTGCACCAAACCAGGCTGGTTCCTGCCCATATCAACCACGACAAACACTCCTAAGACCACATCTTGGTTCCTGCACTGATAGCGGCTGGGTCCTGCCCATATTCAAGCCCAGACAAACACTCCTGACCCCATTTCTTGCCCCTGAACTGAACTAGGCTGGGTCCTACACATGTTCAAGACCCTGACAAACACTCCTTGGCCTGCATCTGACTCTCAGGCTGATCTCGTTCCCTACACTGAACTAGGCTGGGTCCAGCACTTGCTGAAACCCGTGGGAAATACTCCTGAGCCCATATCTGGGTCCCTTCTCTGAACCAGGCCGGGTCCTGCCCTTGTTCAAGCACCCAAAAACACTCCTGAGCCCACATCTCGGTCCCTGCACTGATCGCTGCTGGATCCACCCCTTGTTCATCCCGACAGACACTCCTGAGGCCACATCTCAGTCGCTCCAATGAACCAGGCTGGGTCCTGCCTTTGTTCAAGCCCCCAACAAACACTCTTGAGCCCACATCTCAGTCCTTGCACTGAATCAGGTGGGTCCTGCCCATGTTCAAGCTCTTTGTAGAATGCATATATAGTATATCAGGACTATAGGATTGGCTGGCTTAGCTTGATCCTCTTGCTGCTCCAGGCCCCACAGGCTTGGGTGACAGGGCAGGCTGGGATGTGTTCTCACATGGAGAACAGAACCATTTTGAAAGGGCCTCAATAGGGTAAATGGCAGACGTGCATGTCTCCGACACTGGTGAGTCATGAAACTTAAGGGAACTGTCTTTAGAGTCTCCCTGGCAGGCATTCGAACAAGGTTCAGGGAGTTCCCTCATGCCAGCAGAGCAGGCCCCATTTCTCCCTCTGTGCAAAGTGTGGCCAAGCCACCTCAGGCCTGTTCAGTGTTCACATCTGTCCAGCAAGGGAGGGAGGGTCGCACGTCCAATTCTGCAGTTCAGCAGTGACCACCCACTGTTGGCTCTCAAGGTTGAGAAAGCACTCTCTGAACGTGTGGACTAAAACCGTCTGATCTCCCATTGCTGCAACTCACTCAGGATTAGAAGGGCTTGCCAAGGATAAGCGTCTCTTCTGAGCGCTGGTGTCCAGAGAGTGGCAGACGGCAACAGCACTACTTAGAGAGACGGAGACACACAGACATCAGCGCCTGGTACACACACAGAAGGATTGCCCAAAACAGTGCTATGCCGGAAGCAAAGATAGAGAGACAAAGAGCGAGCTCTGCACCCTAAGGCTCTGGTCTCCCTGAACAGTGGAGATCAACTGTAGCAAATGTTGGGGTTTTTCCCTACTCCCCTAGCATCAGGACAGCAACAGGCTTTCTGTCCCATGAAGAAAAGTATCCAGCCACTTGGCACCCCTGCATATCCTTTGGATACTCAGGGAGAGCTCCCAGTTATTGCTGGTCCCGGGGGACACAGGAGTGTGTTGTTCGGATCGCGGAGCAGGAACCCGTGGTTGGAATTTCCAGAGCCAGGTCAATGACAGCGCCTGGGGCCACCCCAGCCACATGCAAAACCCTCTACATTCCTGGAACAGAATCTGGCCACGTGGGGGCGCTGGAGCACAGGAACCGTGGAAGATGCCCTCCGGTCTAGGGGCGTGTCCATAAGGGTGCCGCCCACGACCCTCTCCGCCGTTGGTCTAGATTTGGGCAAGGAGCCTGTGCGTGGCTCACAGCCTAGGCTCCCGCCTGTTCGGCTGATGTCCCAGGGCCCGTTCACCCTGGCCTGGGCTGTCCAGCACCCCTTTCCTCGGCCTCACACCACCCCAAACACACCACTCCCCGCCTCCCAACCATTCCCCTCACTCCCCGCCCCCAAAGAGCTAGTGGGTCCCACAGGTTTACTGCAGCCTGGGCCGCCATTACGCACCATTGTCTGTGCTGTTATATCGTGTCCCTTCACATCTGCCCCAGCTTGGGCCAAGAGGAGCGTGAGAGGCGATCAAAGGAAGGCGGGAGCGTCCCAGGACCCCGACCTTCTTAGCTGTGAGCCCCAGTACTCAGGGAGAAGCCCCCACCCCTCACCCCGCGGCCTGCCGTCCTGATGCTGTGCACAGCTGGAACCTTGCAACCACCAGTTGTCACGCCAGGTGAAGAGGCCACCCTCTTTAGGGTGGAGGCGGTGCAAGACAGCGAGACCCTGGTGGATGGAGACATGGCAGGGATCGGGCGGGAGTTCCAGCTGCTTGCAGAAGACATCATGGAAGAGGTGGAGGATGTGGCAGATGAGGAGTAGGAACAGTGGTCCTCCCAGCAGCTGGAGGAGAAGACAGTGGAGGAGCAGGGCCAGGACAGGCCCGGAGGCCTGAGTGAGCACCAGGCGCTTGATGCCCTGCAGCCACTGGCCGCCCTGCAGGTGGACCTGAGCTCTGAGTGTGAGCAAAGCCACAGAGCCTACCATCAGAGGAGGAAGCATCACTTGGCTTGGAGGAGTGCCATCATCCAGGGCATCCCTGGCTTCTGGGCCAAAACTGTATCCTTTCTGCTGCTCCTTTGGGTCCAATGCTCATGAGGAGGAGGAGAAGGGGCAGGAGCAGGAGGAGGGGTGGGGGGCGAGGGCACAGGAAGGGCGCTGGAGGCCCCTGAAGGAAATGTGGTCCTGGGCAATTGGCAAGCTCCAAAGGCCCAGCCGAGTAGGGTCTGGGCAGGGCTACATATGTACGTGTTACAGCCATGCCTTTGAATGTCTCCTTCAGGCCTGCATCTGAGGAGGAGCAGCACCTGAAGCCTCCAGAGATGGTACACCAGAGCAGCATGGGCACACAGTTATTGCTGTAAATGTGGGTGATCCCAGCATATAGCTGAGACATGTGAGTCATTCACATACACACACAACACACACACACACACACACACACACACACACAACAACAACCCCTTTGCTTTCAAACATGGATTGTCACAGGACTGCAAATCTGATCATGTAAGTAGTGACATGCCACTACCCAGAATACACAGGTCTGGAGGAGAACAGTAGCGGTCAGAAACAGCCCCTGCTTGGAGAATGCAGACCACCTCAGATGCACACCACCACAAGGGGCCCAGAGCCATGAGCGTGTCTGATGGTATGGCAAAGCCTGATGACATCAGCGGTGGCTGGGTAACAGGCAGTGCCCAGCTCCTTGCAGATGCCTTTTCCAGTATCCTTGTTCCACCCCAGACTAGGACTAATGCTCCTGGCTCTTCTTGGCCTGCCATGTAGCTCCCTGAATGGCTCCTTGACCTAAAGCAGATTATGAGCCACCCTCAAGTTTCTGTCATGATCAGCGACCAAGATCAAGACTTTCTTGGCTACATGATCAACTTGAAGGTCAGTGAGGGAGACTGAGGAAGGGTGGGTATGGGACCTGACAGGGAGTGGGAGGATCCTGTTAGCCATGTTCCTGTGCTGTGAGACTTTGGAGAGGCATCGTGGAAGCTGTTAATGCCTGCCTGGGAGGCAAGCTGAGGCCCCTAGAAGTTTGCACCTTTTCCCTCCTCCCTATCCTGGCAGGTGCAGGTGCAGAGCCATCTGCAGTCCCGCTGCAAGCTGATCTTTTCCTTTCAGGACAACCCCTACTTCTTGAACACCATGATCATTAAGGAGTATTACCTTGACATCACTGGTAAAACGTGGCTCCCAGGGTGATGAGTGTGGGTGTGCAAGCGTGTAGATGATCCACCTGTGGAGTCCACCCCAGTCTCCCCTGTCTTTCTGCAGGGTACATACAGGGCACGTCATTCCACTCCAGTCCACTGGTCATGGGACTTTGAATGGGGATCGCCCAGCCACAGTCTGGACACCAGGAGCCTTAATTTTCTCAACTGGCTGTCAGGCCACAATGGCCCAGAATCGAACAGGATTGCTGATGTGGGGTTGCTTTGGGCCTGCACAAAGTGGATGATTGATGTTGGAGTTCTTGGCTGCTCATGGGAGCGTTTGGGGCCTGGTCAGCCCTGGGTTGACCTTGCTTGTGTTGCCAGCAGCTGATCATCAGTGCCATGTGGGATGATCCCCTGAAGTACTACCTCAGGGAGGATGATTCTTCCATCAGAGATAACTGACAGAAACACATGTGGTGAGGGGGTCTGGAGGTAGGCCCTGAGGGACAGCCTTATCGTAGCTGGGACACTATCCTTTCCCAAATGGGGATGCTCAGCCTCATGCAAGCTGGCTGCAGAGCCAGAATTTGGGTTATGCATGTAGCAGGTGACTTGCTGAGACTGGGGGCATGGGGGACTCGGTGTGTCCGTGAGTGAAGTAAGTCTCCCTCAAGTCAGCTATGGTTGCAGCGCAAGAGTCCTAGGTGATACCTAGGTGATACCTTAGTCCTCTAGAGTCCTAGAGGCAGGGTGAATTAAGTGTCTGTGTCAGAATCATCCGTCCCTGGGTCCTGCCATCCTCCAGCCTCCTGCCGCTCACTGAGTTTGAGATTATCTGGGCCCTTCACTCCCTCCCCTTACCCTGGGATGGCCTATCATTGAAAGGGCATCCTCTCAGTGGTCCCAGTGCACCTGTGTGTTGACTTTGGGATCTTGTTTGAATTTCCACATTCACCACTTGGATCTCACCACCACCACCACACATGCTGCGCTCAAAGTGGCTTCAGGCTGCCTTGGGAAAATCCGGACGAGTTTGGGGAGGAGGTGGACAGGGAGCCCCAAAGGCAGGACATGGTGCCGACTGACGCCATCTCCAACATTGCTGGACACGGCGTCTTCAGCTCCTGAAACACCTGTGTTCCCTATTTGCATTTGTGTCCCCATGCCAAGCATGTGTGTATACATGCATGTGCTTGTGTTGGCTGTGTGTGTGTGTGTGTGTGTGTGTGTGTGTGTATCCGGCCCAGGGCAGATGCAGAGATGAAGGCGACAGGAGAGGAGGTGCTGAGCAACCAGAAGAGGAGGCATGAGGCGTCCCCAGTCTGAAGGTGGTTTGTCGCTGTATCTCTGCAGTGACCCTGTCCAGGATGGGAACAAAGAAAGGATGGCCAGTGATAACTCCTGACCATGGCTCCAGATATCTGCAATTAGACCAACCACAAAACACGCTCACCATTTCTATTGTGTTGTTGTGTGTGTTTGGACCAGGAAAAGGGCTTCATGGTATGAGGGTTCACTCAGGGCAAATCAGGTGGGGTGGGGCTTTGAAACCACTGCCTGTGGAGCCCTGAATCTGGGGGGCCATGGCCAGCCTGTTGAAATGGTGGACGTGGCTATGGCAAGACCAGGGATGGTGAGGAGGCTAAGGTCCTGCCGATTTGGGCAGAGACGTGAAGGAGAAAGAGGCACAGATTGCCTGCTGCACTGGAGACTTGTTCCACACATGTGAGAAGGAGAACTGGGAAGGTCCTGGGCCAGTGCTGCCCAGGAGCAGCCCATCAGCCAGCACACTCCCTCCCTGAGGGTGGCACACACTGTGACAAAAAACGTGAGACATGCTAAAGTAAGCTGTACCTGCAAAACCACAGGCATCCTAGGAGAGACAGGATGTGAGTGTGGCATGCCTCCAGGCACTTCCAGCCTGCCTCCCTGGCAATGCAGAAAGGCGAGGAAAGCACAGGTGGGTGTACGTGTTTGACCCTCTGCCCGGATGAGCCTGTGAGGGAGGGAACGGAGTGAGCAAGGAAGGTGGGCTAAATGCATGTCCCAGAGGACCTCAGGAAAGTGGGAGACAGGGGCCTGTCTGCCCTGGGGGCAGTTCAGGGCCTGCTGGTTTTCAGGGTCCAGGGTCTAGGCAATAGCAGTCCTGCCAAAGATACCCTATGGTGCATGCTGAAAGTCCTGACGTGAATTCCTTTTTTCCTCTGGGGTCTTGCCACTGGCTTTGGGGGCCTGAGGGGCAAAAGTGTGCATCTGCATCTGAGAGAATTTGGGCAGTCTCGTTGAAGCAAAATCTCAGATTTTGTCATAGGGGATCTGCACCAGGTGACACTCAGAGGGAAGCTGCATTCCAGGTGACCGTCTTGGATGCTCCTGGGCCCAACCGGAGGCTGGCTTCCTTGGCACGTGGGCTGTGTAGGCAAGCAGAGATGTGTGACTGTAGGGAGTCCTACCTGGGCCTAATGAGAGCAACTGAAAGAGAGTCTTGACATTTAGCAAATCACTGTGGCCTGGGTGGTTCAAGCCCTCTTGGTGCCTTTGAGCTAGAAAAGCTGCTTTCTGCCCAAGGGAGGCATGAGCTGTGGGCCCAGAAAGGGAAGGTTTTGCAGGGCATCATCTGTTCGGGGACTCCGTGTGCATGGGTAGTGTTAAACAGAAGGGACGATGTGTAGGGATGCCACCTTACCTTTATGGTCTCAGGTTCTGTTCTTTGTATCTGAAGAGACCCTGTATCCATGTGCACTTTTCTCACAACATTGGATAAGACCCAGGCCTATCACAGTCTCTTGGGGCTCTTGGAGGCTCAGGTGTCTCTTTGGCCTTTTCCTGCTACATGGAGATAGCCCTTGGGGGCACATGTAGACAGGTGCACACAGAAAGCTACACAGATAGGAAAAACAGAGGGCCTCACTCAGAATGTTGTTGGCCATAAAGGGTGGTAGGCTAGCAAGAGGGGCACAACATTGACAAGGAATGACCTAGATAGGTGCACACCGAGAGAGGTTCTCCAAGTCAGCTGAGCCCAAAGGTCCTTGTTTTCTGTCCCCACATGGATCAGGCCAATGTGACTGGTACTGTGAAGCTGTCCAAGGTGATGGGAGAATGCAGAACACAGGCGCATGTCATACAGCTGTTCATGGTGAGTGCTTCAACCCTGCCCGCTGCTCTGCAGGTCGGTCCATGTCACTAGCAAATGCCAAGATTTTGTAACCTTTGAGGATAAGTCACAGAGTTAGATGGAGAAGGCAATGGCACCCCACTCCAGTACTCTTGCCTAGCAATTCCCATGGACAGAGGAGCCTGGTAGGCTGCAGTCCATGGGGTCGTGAAGAGTTGGACATGACTAAGTGACTTCCCTCTCACTTTTCACTTTCATGCATTGGAGAAGGAAATGGCAATCCACTCCAGTGTTCTTGCCTGCAGAATCCCAGGGATGGGGGAGCCTGGTGGGCTGCCGTCTATGGGGTCACACAGAGTCAGGACATGACTGAAGTGACTTAGCAGCAATAGCAGCACAGAGTTAAAAGTGCAACGTGACATGATTAATTAACAAGCAAAATAAAACCAGGACAAAGAAAGTTACTTTTTCTTTGTAAGCACAAAGGTGCTTACCAAAATTCATATTCCTAGAGAATAAAGCTTGTAGTTCTGTACATGCACAAGTTTCCTCTCAGGGATGTTACTGTGTACACGCACATGTGTGTGCACACGTGTGCATAGAAATCTCTGCCAGTACGCTTGTGAGTATGAGCTGTCAGAATTGACCTAGCCAGGTGATGGAATTTGGATAGCAAAAACATGAAGGTCTTAGGGAAAGGTACATATACTCTGGCCAGCAGAAGCACTGAAGCCAGGGATTCGATCCCCATTATCTCATTGAGCAAACATGTTCTAAGTGGGATCACAGGGGTGCACCCCTGGATGCCTGGCAGAAAGGAGAGGCAGGAGGAAAGAGCCTGGGGAGTGTGCAGAGGAAAGTCCACTACCTGCAGTTTATGAAAACTAGAAAATGTACCTGGAAGGAGAAACTGTACCTAATTAATTAAGATATCTAGCTAAGGAGATTTCCAGCCAAACAGCCAAAAGTGCTTCCTGGTTTCTTCTTGTTGCCTATAGTAAAATATAAAGGGAAATTAAAAAAAAAAAAAAGTTTTAGAGAAAGACTATTAAAAAATAAGACAGAACTTGCTGATTTGGAAATTTTCCAGTCTTTTAACATGACAGAGGATGCTAAAATCAATGTCTCTCAAGCAAGGTTCTATCCAGGGCATTGAGATAAGGTGGTCTAAATATAACATTTTACAGCACGTATACATCAATTCTTATTTATTTATTTTTAATAAAGGTGGTCTAAAGATGAATGTGACTGTAAAATTCTTTATTAAGCCTCAGAAAGCTGGAAGGGATGCTTCATGGCATTATTTAGGCAGGCCAATGCCCTCCAAAGAGTTTAGGGGTGTCACTCAGAGATCATTTCAGTCACACAATAAGACTTCTACCAAGTTTCAGGGTGTTATCCCTCAGCTATCTCAGCAGAAAACCAAGACAGAGTAGGCCTTATTATGAAGACATGTGTGATGGTGGCTTTGGAGTGGGGTGCTTTGCCATGAAAACCAGTAAGACTATCAGGAGACACACCAAGTTTTTAAAATAACATATTTAAGTTCAGATTGGACTGAAAGGACCAGCAATAGTACAAAATAAGAGAGCTCTGGACTTCTACCTTCAACAAGCAGGAAGTAGGCTAGGGAGACTGTTTCACTGTAACCATATACTACCCACCTTTCATGCAATGGAATCATGTCAGAGGGCAGAATTAAAAATTCAGAGACTGAAGCCTAGGAAGTTTCCAGGCCTTAAATCCTAATCAAAGGACTGTCAACAAGAACCCATGGGATTTCAGAACTGCTACTATTGACTCCCATCTCCCCTCCCCTTTCTGGAACAGGAGTGTCTATGAAGGTTATCTGTGCCTCACCACCACTGTATGTTGGCTGTGAAAGTGAGCAGATTAACTCATCTCTTTTGTTCACAGATCATCAGGTCTAGAGGCACTACACTTGTATAATTTGAACTGATGTGTTGGAGAAGACTTGAGAGTCTTGTGGACTGCAAGGAGATCAAACCAGTCAATCATAAAGTAAAGCAGTCCTGAATATTCATTGGAAGGACTGATGCTGAAGCTGCAGCTCCAATACTTTGGCTACCTTATGTGAAGAACTGACCCATTGGAAAAGACCCTGATGCAGGAAAGATTGAAGTCAGGAGAAGGGGACGGCAGAGGATGAGATGGTTGGATGGTATCACCAACTCAATGGGCTTGAGATTGAGCACGCTCCTGGAGTTGATGGTGGACAGGGAACCCTGGCATGCTCAGTTGTGTCAAAAGAGTAGGACACAACTGAGTGAATGAACACTTGAGATACTGCCCAAGTGGACCCTGATCCATATCTGGACCTGACTTAGATGACAAGGTCCTGAACTTCAAGTTAATGCTATAATGGATAAATTATTTGAAAGCATTGGCAGGAAAATGCATTCTGGACATAAAAGTATGTAAACAATTTGTGACCATATGTATACCACAAGGTTTTAAAATATGTCTACAAGTCCTCTCCTTCAAGGGTGGACCTTATACTCCCCTTTACAGGTGGGCTGGACTTAGTGGCTCACTTCTAATGTTAGAATATTGTAGAAATGAAAATGAAGTGTCTGAGACTAGGTCATAAAAGGCACTGCAGCCTCCTTGCTCATCCTCTTGGATAACTCACTCTAGTAGCCAGCTTAGTCATATCTTGAGAACACTCCGGTAGCCCAGTAGAGAGGCCTATGTTAAAGAACCGAGGCTTTCTCCCAAAAGCCAGCAAGGAAACTGGTTTCAACAGCTATGTGAGTAAGCTATCTTGGAAAGAAATCCACCAGATCATGTCAATGGTTCAGATGACGACAATTTCATGAAACCCTGAGCCAGAACACTCAACTGAATTACTCCTGGATACCCAACTTTCAGCAGCAGTATGAGATAATATTGTTTTAAGCTTTTAGTTTGGGGTAATTTGTTGTGCAGCAGTAGTTCATTAATTCATCGCCAACTTTGGGCCATGTCTTTATCCTGGGGCGCCTGTCCATTTAGTCCAATCTAAGCTAGAATCTTCTACTTCAGTTTAGAAAACATACCTCACCCTTGATCTGACCACCCTCAGTATCAGATCAAATTCCTTATCACTCACCTCAATATCTTATCAGCCTTTCCTAGCCTCAGCAATGATCCTCTCAGTTGAGCCAGAATCCACCCTCAACCTTATGGTCGTCTTAATAAGTTTCCATCCACTGACACCCACTCTGTTGTTGTTGTTCATTGCTTTTCAGTCTCCCAGTCTCTCTTTGCAATCACATGGACCCACCCTGTTCCTTAGCTATAAATCCCAGCTGTGTCCCTGCTGGAGTCAGACTTAAGCTCAATCTCTCTCCCATATTATAAGACCCCACTGTAGTACTCTTACCTTGAACAAAGTTTTTCTTACCACCTTTAGTAAGTGTTATGAATAATTTTTTAACATTCCCAAGTTCTGTTAGTAGGGTTATTCTCAAAGGAATAGTTATATTCCTTTACTATTTATACTATATTCATTTGGGGAACAAATTTCTAGAATTAAAAATTTCATGTTTTTACCATACAAACAGAAAATATCTTTTAAAATATATTTATATATCTTAAAAAAAATGTAGTAATCTGAAAAGGATGTGTATATAGACATGCCAGTGTATATACACACATACCCTCAGACCTCCAAGGAAAACTTAATTCTCAGTAAACTATAAATTAAAACATTCAGCCTGCAAGTAGTGAAATCTTTGGAATTAACGTGCCAAAAAATCATAGAGAATGAAATTTTAATTTAAAAAATGTATACATAAAAATATTTGGGATTCAGACAAAATTTGCCATTTAAATAAAGTTAGGTCAAGCACTAAACCATCTATTAAAAAAAAAAAAAAAAGAAATAAAGAAATAGTCTCATGTAATAACCTATAATGGAAAATAACCTAAAAAAATAGATAACTCACTCTGATGATATAACTCTGAAACACATTTTAAATCAAATATATTTCTGAAAATTTTGTAAAGATTTTAAAATAGAAAAATATTTGGCAAAAAATTTGTAAAGTTTAAAAATAAAATAAAATATAAAAAAAAAATAAAAAAAAAAAAATCCTAAAAAAAATCTAAAGTAAGTAGAAGGTATATATGAATTGAAACAAAAATAGAAAACAACAAAAATAAAACTTGTTGGGATAATAAAACAAGAGCTGCATCTTGGAAAAAAAAATCAGAAACATTGATACAACTGTAGCCAATCTAATAAGGGGAAGAGGAGGTTAGTTCAATACTAGAAATGAGAAATGGTATGGGATTCTGAAAGGATAATATTCAACCCTGAGTGGAATTATTTTTGTTTCAGGAAAGGTCCAGTCAAACCCAAACCTGGGAAAAGAAAGGGAAGGAAAAAAAGAGAAGACAGTCAGGGGAAGAAAGGAAGAAAAGGAAAGGAAGGGAGAAAGAAAGAAAAGTAAATATCTCAACAGATGTTGTAAATATCAATGAAACAATTCTCTTTAAAATCTAAAAACAGAAACAGAAATTCATTAAACCATATCCTCATTGCCTTTGATGGTACTAAGAACAAGAAAACCCATTTACACATCACTGTTTAGAATTTCTGGACAACACAATAAGATTATTTTTTTTAAAAGAAAAAAACAAAAATATGCCATGTTATTTGTAAAATGATGGACAGCAGAAATAATTTTTTAAAAATTATTTTTATAAATAGTAATTTTACTTACAATTTGGCAGCATTAATAAAACAATAAATTTTACCTGAAAAAAACAAGCAAAGTAGACAAGGAAATTCACAAAAGGTAATAACAAAATAGTAATCTTGACAGATATTCAATACATTTGTAAAAAAAAAAAGTGTCATTGCCTGAAAAAAATATAGAGGTATCAATAGAAAAAGAGAGGAAGCTCCTGAAAGAACTCAACTCACTAGTAACTATCTTTAATTTGCAGGCACAGAAACTGATTCAAGTTAATTTTAAGAAGCAAAGCCCTGATGTTATTATCTCTTTTCAGGTTTTGTTTTTTTTTGTGTGTGTGTTGAAAATCTAGTGACTTTTAGGCTGGAGAGGGAAGAAGAGGTAGAGACTTAAAGTGTCTTTAAAGAGGAGGAGAAAAAGGGGGGTGTGAGGTTTCATTGTGTGATTTGAACAGCATTGGTGAAGCTCAAACAAGGGATGTAGCAAGCCATGCAGGCCTAGGGAAGAGCATTTCCAGAAGAACAGCAGTTGCAAAGTTTTTGGATTGGGAAGAAATGGAATTTGCTTAGGAAAAGCAAGGCCAGTGTTGTCAAAAACAGGGCACCAGTGGGGAAAATAGTAGAGTAGAATGATAGAGAATGGAAGAGAGGAAGTAATCAGGGACCATATCACTGGAAACTTTTTATTTGGCAATAAATACAACTTGTACTCCTTAAGAGCATATTTCAGAGCAAAGAACAGTAACAGTGTTGATAATACTAAGCAACAATAAAAACATATAAATAAAACATTTCATATTTTTACTGTAGAAATAGAATAAAGGAGATAAGAATGCAATAGTCTGCACATTTATTAGATTTTCACCTGAGACCAGAACACACACACACACAAGAACACACACACACACACACACACACACTCTTTATACAACTAAAAGTGGTTTAAGCTGACACTTAGCAAAATACTTTGGCCCAAGCAAACTAACTGGAAAGGCCTAGTAAAATATTCAAAGTGCAAATCAATCAATCAAGCATTGAGTAAATAAATACAATTTATTTGTATTTGAATTTACACTCAGGAAATTACCTAAAATGGAGAAAATAGACTCACTGGAGCTTAGTCATCTGTAGTCCTTCCTCTTTGTTCTGAGAGGGATGTTAACCCCTTGGTGATCATCACTTTCCAGCATTTTGTGAAAGCTTAGAGGATTTAAATAAATTGTGTGTGGGGGGGGGGGGGTGGGGAAAGAGTGGGAGAGACAAAGAGGAGGAGAAAGGAAGAGGAAATGGAGAGATTTCTCCTGGCATAGGTCTACAGCCAAGATCCCAGGTTCCTTGAATGGTGCACAGAGATTCTAGGTATCTGTGCCAGAAGTGGAGAAGGTATGGCATTCAACTTCAGGAGGAGACTCAACTCCAGGAACCCACAGAGGAAGCCAAGTGTGCTGATGTTCAGGAACCAATACTTAGAGGGTACCCCACAGGTCTGTGAAAGAGCCCTTGGAGACCACAAGAAAAAAGGTTTCCACAAGTATAATCACAGACTAGATAGTTGGATAGAGTAGAGGAAGGATAATAACTCTATGACCTGATAATTACTGAAATAAATGAGAAAATTCCTGCACATCAGACTGTGTCAAGTAAGATGGAAACCCAGTATTAGTTTAATAAAATGGGAAATTACACAAAGAATTAGCTGTTAACTTTAATACATTCGTGCCCAAGGCAAGATAAGATACAAAACTGAAATCTTCACATGTTAAACTAGGGTAAGACACATGTAACTGGAAAAGGTAAGGAAAAGTTCTATAGAGGGTTTAATCACCTTTGTATCCACTACATTTACTATTCTTGGACAACTCCTTTGTAGTTTAAGGGAAAGAGAACTAAATTTAGCTCAATTCATAAACTGAACACATTCCCTGTGTTTGATCCTTTTCAGTTAAAAGTATGGGTCCAGTACAAATCAAACTGGATGTCAAGGCTTTTTACTTTTGGAATCTTAACTTGCTTTACTACTGTGATGGAGACCGATAGGGCTACTTCACTTTGACTAAAGGCCAGCCAAATGGGAAAGGAGATGGAATGAATCAAATTCCCCTTTTGATCACTCAACAGGAGGTCCACAGGCACCAGGCCTCATTCTATTAACTATCTCTGCTTCTCCAACTGCACATGGATACACAGGGCCTGCATGATCCTTGCAGGTGCCTCTCACCAAACAGGCATTTTAACAGTTGGCTTCCTTGAGATGTCCCTAGGCTAGGTAAAGACACTCTGAGACAGTGTTCCTTCTGCCTTGGCTCCATGCCTGGAGTGCATGCATGCCTCTTCCTCAACTGGGACAAGAAGCCACAGCTCTCCACTAACTAAATCCCGTGTCTGGTCCAAACTCACATCATAGTTTCTCCATCAACTTCTCCACATCAGGCTGTCAGAACCATTTTATCTTAGATCAGCAAACAGAGGCACTTCACAGAGTTCAGCAGCACACAGGACCATACCATAACAAAGCCATTCCAATCTGGCTATATAGTTAATACTGAGATCTTCAAGGCATGAAAACAGTTGAAAATTTCATTGCTAAAACACTCTACAGATTATATGTAGAGATTGTTGTTGTTCATTTGCCTAGTTGTATCTGCAACCCCATGGACCACAGTGTGCCAGACCTCTCTGTCCCTCATCATTTCCTGAAGTTTGCCCAAGTTCATGTCCATTGCATTGGTGATGCCATCCATTTCTCCTTCTGCTCTCAATCTTGCCCAGCATCAGGGACTTTTCCAGTGAGTCAGCTGCTCACATCACATGACCAATAGAGTGGACCTTCAGCTTCAGCATCAATCCTTTTAACAAGTATTCAGGGTTGATGTCCCTTAAGATTGACTGGTTTGATCTCCTTGCTGTCCAAGAGACTTTCAGGAGTCTTCACCAGCACCACAACTTGAAGGCAACAATTCTTTGGCGCTCTGCCTTCTTTGTGGTCCAGCTCTCACAACCGTACATGACCACTTGGAAGACCATAGCCTTGACTATATAGACCTTTGTCAGCAGAGTAACATCTCTGCTTTGCAACACACTGTCTAGATTTTTCATAGCTTTCCTGCCAAGAAGCAACCATCTTTTGATTTCATGGTTGCAATCAATATTGCAATGATTGCACATCCCAAGAAGAGGGCATCTGTCAGTACTTCCTCCCTTTCCCCTTCTATTTGCCATGCTGTAATGGGGCCAGATGCCACGATCTTAAGTGTTTTTAATACTTAATTTTAAGCCAGCTCTTTCACTCTCCTCCTTCATTCTCACCTAATCAGTGCAGAGCTTCTGGCTTCTTGCTGCTTCTGCTCTCAGTTCTAATTCCCTAAGTAAGAAATCATAAAAGGATGGTTTTGCAGCTTAAATTAAGGGTGGGACAGAGAGCGGCCAAAACATAAGGGAGCATGACACATTGAAAAATTCAATCAATGACGACATGCACCACCTGCTTACCCACAGGATTAAAGGTGACGTGAAAGTGTCAGTACTGTCTGATTCTTTGTGACTCCATGTACTGTAACCCAACAAGCTCCTCTATGGAATTCTCCAGGCAAGAATACTGGAGTGGGTAACCAGTAACTTCTGCAGGAGATCTTCCTCATTCAGGGACTAAAATTGAGTCTCCTGCATTGCAGTTGTATTCCTTACCATCTGAGCCACCAGGAAAGCTCAAATCAAGGTGATACTAATATCCAGGACATACCTAGATCAAAATTTTGGTGATCCATGCAGGTCCCAGCTCCTTCGGTCACAAAAAGTGGTATAGTTGGAGCCCTCCACTCTGAAGGGGTGCTGTTATTTTGTTTAGTTGCTAAATCTTCTCTGACTCTTAGAAGACTTGGTCTCAGCAAAGAGCTCTGATGGGCAAAGAGAATTAGTTAAAAGCCATAGTGCAGCCAGATTGGCAGAGAACCAGGATTTGGAGGAAATTTGATCTTTACCATGTGGCCTAAAGTAAAAACTTAAGGATTAAGGTTTTATTTAAAAAAAAAAATTACAGATGAATCACACCAAGGAGAAAAATGCCAAGTTACCCTCAACACTGAAATACTGAACTCAGAAGTGACATTTTTTGATGATTGGGAATGGATTACCTTCAGCCTTTGAATAAACAATTGTGTGTGAAAGTTTTTATTAATGTAAAAACAAAATAAAACTTGTGCAGATATTAGTGGCATAAAAGCACACTTAGACAATGGATTTAGGGATGTTGGGTTATCTCTTAGAAACGGGAGGCTTCCTGGCTGCTCAGATGGTAAAGAATCTGCCTGCAATGCAGAAGACCCAAGTTCAATCCCTGGGTTGGGAAGATCTCCTGGGAAAGAGTACGGCTACCCACTGCAGTATCTCACCTGTGGAATTCCATGGACAGAGAAGCCTGGCAGGCTACAGTCCATGGGGTCCCAGAGAGTCAAATACGGCTGAGCAGTGGGAAAGTGGGCACGGGCTGGTGGGTCCCAGAGGCTCCGGATAGTCTTCAGGCAAATATCCCCCAGGACTCTGGGCTTGAATTTGCACAGTGAATCCGTCTTGGCACTGCCCAGGGTCCAAGATGGAGGCTTTGCATCTGCTGAATCCATTGGGGAAAATTCTCCAGTCCATGGTCTGGGTGGGGTTAGCAGTGAAGGTCCCTTGGAAGAAGGTTCCCTCCAGCGGTGCTCACTCCTGGACACTTAATTCATTCCAAGCCGTGAGGACGCCCCTTGTATATAATGACAGATTGAATGAGCTCAGAAATAGGTGAAGATTCCCTGGAAATGAGAACCACGGGGAGTGGGTAAATGATGCCCTGAATTCCTGT
Source organism: Bos mutus (assembly GCF_027580195.1). Taxonomy (NCBI): domain Eukaryota; kingdom Metazoa; phylum Chordata; class Mammalia; order Artiodactyla; family Bovidae; genus Bos; species Bos mutus. The sequence goes on along the minus strand of NW_027219839.1, from coordinate 776 downwards.
AGCCAATCCTTGCCTATCAGAGAACATCTAGGCCCCACTCACACTCAGGCCCTTTTATTTAACCACTAACAGGAGAGTCATGTGTTTAAAGGGGAGAATCATCATCAGAGATCAGAGAGCACCAAATGATTGACACTGCATTTCCCTTTATTTCTTTGGAACAATCCAACACAGGAGTAATGACCCCATCAACCTCCCAAGCCCAAAAAAACCCCTCCAAAATTCAGACTCACATTTCTAACTTTGTAGGAACACATCTCTCCAAAAATCCCACCAACCCCTCCCCCCAACCTATTATAAATCATCTTTCCTTTTCCTGCATGTACTGAACAATTGTCTAAAACTGTGATTTGTGTTCCTCCTAGATGCATTTAGGTCTGGATGGCAGTGTCCCAGTGCCTCAGACAAAGCCTGCAACTCATGAGCTGGGCTAGGCAGGCATGTATTAGGGGCACAGGATGGGCTCAGTGTCATAGAAGATCTGGTCACCGCAGTGTGGACAGGGGTTGGTGCTGAACCAGACCATGCTAAGCTGCCCAGACTCACACAGCAGGTGCTTGACCCCGGCATGCTGCTGAGCCAGGAGGCCAAGGTGCAGAATGCTGCACACGTCCTCATAGCTCTCCAGGGCTGCAGGGAACAGCACATGGCTCAGCTCGCTCAACCCCATGGTGTGGTGCAGCAGGCTCTCCAGCATGGCCATGGAGATGGGGTTGCCGCAAAAGCTGAAGGTGGTGAGCTGGGAGCAGCAGCTCAGGGAGGGCAGGAGGATGCTG
>NW_027219838.1:0-73914 GCF_027580195.1 Bos mutus | reverse complement strand
TTTATCAATTATCAAAACTTTAGCCATTTCCAAAGAATTGGGAAATGAAGGTCTATTTTTTTTTGAAAGTCTATTTTTTAATTGCCCAAAATGAAAGTCTCTTTTTTGTGTGTATAAAATTCATAAGGGTTTTTATGCAGTTGCAGCCTAAGGGAAGAGGTATTGCTATATTAAGAAGCCATTAAAGCCTTAATTTTTGTTTTTTAAGAGATTAGGGAAGCTTTGCTCAGTAAATTGGTTTGCTTAAATTGTTTGTGAAAATTTAAAAATTCCCCAAGTTCCTGCAAGCAGAATCAGTTAGTTTCTTATCCTTGTTTCAACTGCTCTTTGTACATATTTCTATTACAGAATAGTACTTCGTATTCAATGTGGTAACTATCGGTCTGTGTCCTTGGCCATGGGCTGCTGCTAAGTCGCTTCAGTTGTGTCCGACTCTGTGCGATCCCATAGACGGCAGCCCACCAGCTCCCCTGTCCCTGGGATTCTCCAGGCAAGAACACTGGAGTGCGCTGCCATTTCCTTCTCCATAGACTAGGCTCCCAGAAAGTGGGGTTAAGACCATTGTACTCTTAGCACCTGGCACATAACAGTATTTAATAAATATTTACTGATTTAGTGAGTGGTTGTAAGTAGTAGAGTAAAAATTTTACTTTTATATAATTGATGGCTCATTACTAGATTAGTATTTAAAGTTTTATGCGAATCCTGGAGGAGGGCATGGCAACCCACTCCAGTATTCTTGCCTGGAGAATCCCCATGGACAGAGGAGCCTGGTGGGCTACAGTCCATGGGGTTGAAAAGAGTCAGACACGACTGAGCAACTAAGCACAGCACAGGGCGGATCCGACTTAAAATGGACATTCAAGGAATTCCCTGGTGGTCCAGTGGTTAGGATTCTACACTTTCACTACGGAGAGCAGGAGTTCAATCCCTGGTCAGGGAACTAAGATCCCAAGTCACAATCCACAAGGTGGCCAAAAAATAAAAAAAATAAGATGGACATTCATTTCATTTTTCTGAGTTTATATTGAATGAAATCAATTTTTGCTGGAAGAGGTCTTGTTTAACACCACTGGTAATAAAGAATACATGATAATAAAAAAGCAGTTTCAGGGGATAAAATTTAGGCATGAATGCTAGTAACTATATATATAAATAAACATCATTAATTTTGAAAAGTACAAAATATTGACCAATTAGCAAAATAGATAATAATGAACACTGATGACTTTCCTGTTAAGTAAACAAAAAATTTGTTCCCTTTACTCAAAGCCTTTTGAGACTTTTTAAAATCGCAAATGTTGAAAAAATTTTAAATGCTTTTGTTTGCATATATTGAAATGACCATATATCTTTTCTCTTTTATTCTGTGAATTACATGGACTGATTTTTGAATATTATGCCAACCTTACTCTCTTTGGATACATCCCACTTGGTCATCATACATTATTCTTTTTTTTATATATTACTGGGTTTAATTTGCCAATTTTTTCTTTGATAGAAAAACTGAAATTTACTATAACAAAGTACTCCCTAAAGAAATTAAATACTAAGCAACAATTTGTCAATTTTCTTATATCAGAACTATTCATTATTTTAAAATATGTGTGTGTTAGTTGCTCAGTCATGTCGGACTCTTTATAATCCTATGGACTGTAGCCCACCAGGCTCCTCCAACCATGGAGATTCTCCAGGCAAGAATACTGGAATGGGTTGCCATTCTCTTCTCCAGGGGATCTTCCCGACCCAGGGCTCAAACCTGCACCTCCTGCATTGCAGGTGGATTCCTTACTATCTGAGCCACCAGGGAAGTGCATAAATAGTTTCTGGAAAAAGAGTTATTGTTGAAGACCAAGTATTAAAATCAGTATTACATACAATACTCAAAACCTTTTTTCTTTCTTTTTTTATTTTTATTTTTTTAAATTTTATTTTTAAACTTTACAATATTATATTGGTTTTGCCAAATATCGAAATGAATCCACCACAGGTATACATGTGTTCCCCATCCTGAACCCTCCTCCCTCCTCCCTCCCCATTCAAAACCTTTTTTCATTCTACAACCTGGTTAATCACTTTTCTCTCCTCTGCCCCAGAACAGCCCAAGCTTCAGCTATGAAGCCTTTCCCTGCCTATGAGTGACTTTGAATGAGAGTTAAGGAAAGCCTTGTGATAAAAGGAGTCATAACTATTATAATTTTTAAAATAACTCCTCCACCACTGCACTGAAAATTTTTCTTTTTAAAAGAAATTCTCATGAAGAACAGCCATCATTGAAATCAGAAAGGCTGTTTTTATCATTGTAATTATAACAGTATTAATTATGCAGTTTATTACTATATTAAATGTAGAGGGTTTCTACTTCAAGTAAACACAATAACAGGAAACGTAAATGAGCATATTAAGAACCAACTATTCGTATTTCAAAAGGATTCTTCAATTCAAAAAGGACTCACTGCAGCTTTTCTATAAAAAAAAATCCCTGTGGTTTTAAAAATAATTAAAAAATTTTAATTTACACATAATTTTCAGGAACTTTTCTATTATACAAAACGATGCACAACTCTGCATGTATATAGATCATGCCATAAAGAAAAAGCTCATAAAAATTTCCCATAAGTTATCTAATTAACTGTGACTATAAGAATGAACATAAACATTGGTTATAATGCATAGAAACCCATTAGAAAAATGTATGCTCATATTATTTACTGTTTATGATTCTATGTAAGGACTTTACATTGCTAGTTTCTAAAGTAAAAAGAATTTTAATATGCCCATTATGCCCTTTCCTAATTACTAATTTATTGCAAAACTTTTCTTTATAAGTGATAGAAACATAAACTTCAGTTTGCCTGGTAGAATCACAGAAAACTTGAATTGGTTAAGTAAAATTTGATGACCCATAGGTAATAAATACTGCACATTACCCACAGAATGTGCAGAATTGTGTCAGAATTGTGTTCTGTAGGCATTAGAGACACAGAAATCCAGGAATCCAGAGAGAATGAGGAGCTCCAAGTCCTAACCTAGGTGGAACTGTGGTTTGTGTCAGATGACTTTCAACTAACATGGATATCTTGAAAAGAGCTGTTGAGTTCTTAGAACAAGGGAATTTTGTAGTCATGGTATATTTCTTTTGAACCAAAGGCCTTCCCCAACTTAGTTCCAGAATTCCTAAGTAGCTGATGTTAGTAATTCTGTTGCTTCTTTTCCCAAATTTACCTTGGGCTTGGTAACATGGAGTTCTTTGACCATTTGAATATAATGCTTCTTCCATACACCCTGCTCATAGGGGGTTGGGGAGAAATTGATGTACCAGTTAAACCGTAAACATTTTAGCATCCAGAGCTGATCCAGTTCAGTCAAGTTCTTCCAATGCCAGCTCACCTGGAAAAACAATGTGAAAAAACTATTCAGTTTATATGTCCACTTTCTCTAGGTTTTGAGCTGTCACCCTGGTACTGAGAGAACTTCTTTTTTTTTTTTCTGGAGTGGGTTGCCGTGACCTCCTCCAGGGGGATCTTCCTGACCCAGGGATCGAACCCACTTCTCTGTGTTTCCTGCATTGCAGGCGGGTTCTTTACCGCTGAGCCACTGGGGAAGCCCATGAATGAATCAGAGCAAACATAATTTTAACTAGATAAACCAGGCCTGGAATTCACAACTAGTTTCTTTTTGGTCCTTTTCCTCCAAATCACAGCTAAGTTACCTCCTACCTGAAGTGCTTCCTAACCAGGCAGGAGGATTTTTTTAAATTTTTATTTATTTATTTTAATAGGAGGATAATTACTTTGCAACATTATGATGGTTTTGCCGTACAGTGGCATAGGTATACATGTGTCCCCTCTACCTGAACACCACTTCCACCTCCCCCCCATCCCATCCCTCCAGCTTCTCACAGAGCACTGTACCGCTTTTTCTTTTTTTTAAATGTTAATTCAGACAGAATCCAAGTCAACTAATATTTATCGAGCACCTATTAACCATCCTCGTCACAACCTGAAGGGCAGTATAATTAATATTGTCCCCTTGCAAATGGGGAAACTAAGCTTCAGATAAGACTTGGAACTTTCTAAAGATCTCTGGAAGTCTGCATATGGAAGTTATATAAAGGCTACAGAAACTCCGGTTGGTACATTGCTTATTTTTTTCATGATATTCTTCTGTTTTCCCTCCATTCTTATGATTTAACTAAATATAAATTTTATAAAGGGAACACAATGACTAATACTATATTGGTGTGTCCTAAATAGCCTTTAAGATTCAATAGAGCATTAAGTATTTATCCTGGGGACTTCCCTGGTGGTCTAGTGGCTAAGATTCTATGCTTTCAGTGCAGGGGGCCAGGGTTTGATCCCTGGTTAGGGAACTGGATCCCACGTGCTGCAACTGACACCTGGTGCAGCCAAATAAATAATTTTTTTTTAAGTATTCAGTACATTCCATTTTCATAGCATTATGGTCAATCCTATACATCCAGCAAACAGTGGAGGTGACCCTATTATGTGTAGTCGTGTTTAAAATAATTTATTCCAGGTTTTAAATAAGTCTTAGTAGAAACTAGAGTCAAGTCCATATATAAAGTTGAGACTAGGCATTCCATGTCTCTTATCAGGAATTGCAGAGATGATAGCTAATCTTCACATTCATTTCATCCTTGGAAACTGGCCTCTTTTTCAAGGTTAACTCAATAATAAATAATGTTTCAGGGCCCCCAAAAGGAGCAGAACACTCTGTAATGGAACTTGCTACCCATCCATCTGTTTATCTGTCTCTCTTCCTCCCTCCTTCCATCCATTGTGTATGGAGTTCTGATTATATCCAGGATTATTTTATGGGCTGAAGATAAGACATGTAGGGGAGAGGGAAGCAGAAGCGGGCACAATCAGGAGAAATAGTAGGTTCAGGATCTAGATGGAGGAAAAGGCTTAGAGGATCTGATACAACACTGCAGGCAGAAACGGAGATCACAACCACTTTATGCAACCCAGAATGAAACTACACTGCCCTTAATCCTCATATGGGTAGTTAATTCAATCAAGATGTGGAGTTTGGGAGGGAGGGGATGGGGAGAAAGTTTTTCTTAATTCTCACCCTTTTTCTCTTTTGACTTAGATCTGGTTTAGACCTGGGTAGTTAAGTTGGGGTTTCCCCTCTGCACTGGAGGTAGATAAGTTTTTGCTTTGTTTTTGATTTTTGCTGCTTTTTTTTTGTTTAAAACTAAACAGGAATGAGGAAAATTGAGGGTAGGTAAGAGCTTTCAAAATTGTAAGACAACCCCCACCACATTTTTAAACAGCTCAAAGCTCATCTTGGTGCAATGACTTTATTGTTTACTTTGAATCTAGCTAAAGAACAATTGCCTCACAGTCAGTTCTGGAATAAAATACGACGCTGAAATCTACCACGATTGACATATGGTACACATAGATGATAAGACTAGCTATTTCGTATCACATCTCCCTGGAATGATAACATTCTCATTGTGAAAAACACGGAAAATTCTGAGAAACTTGAAGAAAAACAATACCAAGAACCCTGTCAATCAGAGATGACCAAACATTATTAACAAGCTGGTAGAGTTATTTTCCTTTCTGTTTTTCAGGTATATATGAAAGCAAAATTGGGAAACTGCATGCAATTTAAAATCATGCTTTCTTCATTTTACACATAATAAGCATCTCTGTTCTTCCAAAACATGTTTTCTAATGACTGCCTAATAATTCATTATATGGCTGAATGATACTCTATTACCGGGCATTTAAAACACTATGCTTTTATTTTTTAAACAAATTGTTTCATTTTTAGAATAAGTAATATGTGTACATCAATACTAAATACAAAGATACCAAGGGGCACATGGTAAAAAAAAAAAAGTAAAAAAAAAAAACCTCTCTCATCCTTGTCATCTAGCCACTCATTTCCCTCCTGAATGCAACCATTGTGACTGGCTTCTTGTGTGCCATTCCAGAAGGTTAACAAATATGGGTACATTCTTTTCTTCTTTCCAAAATGGTAGGACAATTCTGCACCTTTGTTTTTTTATTGATGATATATTGCGGAGATGGTTGCAACCAGTCTGCTATTAGCAGACATTTCCATTGTTTCCAACCTTTTGCTACTACAAACAATGATGCAGTATTCTTATACAGACATAAATTTTGCATGTGTTGAAGTATAGGCATCTGACAAATTCCAAGAAGTGGAACTAGTGGCCAAAGGTAATCTTATTTTTTTTAATTAAAAATTTTTTTTAAAGTTTTTAGCCATGTCTCATGGCATGCTGGAGAAGGCAATGGCAACCCACTCCAGTACTCTTGCCTGGAAAATCCCATGGACGGAGGAGCCTGGAAGGCTGCAGTCCACGGGGTCGCTGGGAGTCGGACACGACTGAGTGACTTCACTTTCACTTTTCACTTTCATGCATTGGAGAAAGAAATGGCAACCCACTCCAGTATTCTTGCCTAGAGAATCCCAGGGACGGGGGAGCCTGGTGGGCTGCCGTCTATGGGGTCGCACAGAGTCGGACACGACTGAAGTGACTTAGCAGCAGCAGCAGCAGCAGCATGGTATGCAGGATCTCAGTTCCCCAACTAGGGATCAAATTCACATCCTTGGTAGTGAAAGCACAGAGTTCTAACCAGTGGGTTGCCAGGGAATGTCCAGGAATCTTTATTTAAAAATTGAACACTACCAAATTGCTCTCCTTGGTGTTTGCATCAATTTATCTGCCAACAACATATGAAGGTGCTTGTTTCCCCACACCCCCAACAATATAAAATATGATCACTAAAAAAGAAACTAAAAGAAGAAACAAAGAAACTCAATCCATCTGAGTCACAAAAGATGTCATGAAAACGAAGCTAAGCGTTTTACCTATTTTAGAAAGATCTGCTTTTCTCTCTGTGAACTATTTGTCCACTTCCTTTGCTCATTTTTCTGCCAGGCTTTGATTTCTTTTTCTTCTTAATGTAGATTTATAGTTGTTCTTTAAAAAATAAGAAAATTACCCCTTTGCTGGCAATATGTTTTTTCCCCTGTTTATCTTAATTTTTTTGGGGGGGGCACACTGCAGCAGCTTGTGGGTTCTTAGTTTTCCCAAACAGGGGTTGAACCTGAGCCCTCATCAGTGAAAGCACTGAGTCCTAACCACTACCAGGAATTCCCTCCTGTTTACTGTTTCTATTTATTGACAGTTTTCTTCTCTATGGGGAAAATTTTAATTTTTATAATCACAACTTAAAATCTTGCTTTATTTATAAAAGCATATATAATATATATACAAAATATATAAAATAAATAAAACAAGATTTTAAGTTATACATTTTCTTTTGAGGCTCTGAATATTATAGATCACTCACAAAGCCTTCCTTCCTTGCTGCTGCTGCTGCTGCTAAGTCGCTTCAGTCGTGTCTGACTCTGTGCGACCCCATAGATGGCAGCCCACCAGGCTCCCCTGTCCCTGGGATTCTCCAGGCAAGTGGGTTGCCATTTCCTTCTCCAATGCATGAAAGTGAAAAGTGAAAGTGAAGTCGCTCAGTCGTGTCCAACTCTTCACGACCCCATGAACTGCAACCTACCAGGCTCCTTCTTCCATGGGATTTTCCAGGCAAGAGTACTGGAGTGCGGTGCCATTGCCTTCTCCGTGTATTTATCACATTAGCATCTTATTTCACGCTTTTCTATTTGTGAATGGCCTGCACTCTACACTTCAAGGTTTTACTATGGTCCTCTGCTGTGCAATATAAAACTATTCTGCTGATGGACCATTATATACATGTGTATACATTTCCCCAACTGGCTAATACTGTTTTATGGACACTTACTGATGGCTTACTTTTTCTCCCCTTTGAGCACTAAATGCACAACCAGACACAAAGCGATGGGGCCAATTCAAACTGCACAAACTAAACGTAGTGAGCGTCTTGTCAGTGCTCGGTTTTGTACACATGCTTTCTTTTTTTCCCTCAAGGTTCAGTGTTTTCTAGGCTGTCTTTACAAAACAGCCAACACTGCTTCTTCATCTGTACCTGTGCACAACGACAAAGGCTTCGAGGGTCCAGGAAAGAAAAGATATGTAAAGATAACACCCTTGGCAGCGTGGTAGTAAAATCCAGAGCTTCTGCTGGAATTTTCTCCTGAAGCTTTCGACAGCAGAACTTTTGCTGTGACAGGGAGCAGCGTTCTAACAGGCTTGTCAGGATTCTTCTCCTCTGAGTGTCTGTCCATTTGTCAAACTGGAAAAAAAAAAAAAAAGCAGAACAACAACAAAAAAAAAGCTCCAGGTTTAGTCTGACACCAGAGAGAGAGAAAGAACTGCATAGAAAGTTTAGTAACTTATTCCTAATGAACTGCATGCATTTCTTTCCCCAACGAGTACACCCCACGTTTTGCCACCTACCTGTTCTTTCTCACATTTGTGTGTGTGAGCCCAAGCAAGGCCGGTGTGGACACAGATGTGCACCTGACCTCAAAACTTGGAATTACAGAAAAATTTGGGAGCTGGTCATAGTCATAAACTGAGAATATATATAGACTTGTAAAATATAGATCTTCTTTAACTTCTGATGGGGCTATATCCCAATTAATCCATCACAAATTGAATATATCATAAATTAAAAACACATGTAATACACTTAATCTACCAAACATCCTAGCTTAGCCCAGTCTACCTTAATGTGCTCAGAACACTTACATGAACCCTGATGCTTGTTGCTGTTGTTTAGTCACCCAGTCACGTCCAATTCTTTTGCGACCCTATGAACTGTTGACCACCAGGCTCCTCTGTCCATGGGATTCTCCAGGCAAGAATACTGGAGTGGGTTGCCATGCCCTCCTCCATGGGATCTTCCTGACCCAAGGATCAAACCTGAGTCTCCTGCATTGACAGGGGTATTCTTTATCACTGAGACACCAGGAAAACCCTCACATGAACCTACAGTTGGGCAAAATCATCTACGACAAAGCCTATTTTAGAGTAAAGTGTTGACTAGTTCATGTAATTTATTGACTACTACACCTGGAGAAGGGAATGGCAACCCACTCCAGTATTCTTGCCTGGAGATTTCCATGGACAGGGGAGCCTGGTGGGCTACAGTCCATGGGGCTGCACAGAATTGGACACGACTGACGCAACTTAGCATGTACACAAGCACACTGAATGTGAAACCAGAATGGCTGTCTGGGTACTGATGGTTTTAAGTGTATTTGGCCTGTACTCTTGTGACCGAGTGGCTGACTGGGAGCTGTGGCTCACTGGCTGCCCAGCACCATAAATGAGTTTCCTACTGCACATGGCTAGCCACCCCTCCTAAAAAAACCCAAATACAAAATTTTAAATATGGTGTCTACTGAACGTCTATCACTTTTGCATCACTGTAAAGCCAAAAAGTTGCTAAGCCAAAGCATCTTAAGCCAGTACAACCTTAAGAGAAGACACCTGGGCAGTCAGTCTCCCCCCACAGTTTCTATATCAGCTCATTAGTGATTAAAACTCCAGGACCAGAAACAAACCTTTGCGTTCACAATTAGAGACAAGGCAATACGAGCAAATATCTCTGAGAAGGGGGAGTATATAGGGTTAAAGTCCTGTGTGTGTGTGTGTGTGTGTGTTTCTCAGTCACTCACTCTTGTCTGAGTCTTTGCTGAGCCCGCTACGGTCCTCTGTCCATGGAATTTTCCAGGCAAGAATACTGGGATGGGGTGCCATTTCCTATTCCAAGGGATCTTCCCAATCCAGGGATCTAACCTGCGTCTTCTGGGTCTCCTGCATTTGCAGGCGGACTCTTTACCACTAGCACCACCTGGGAAGCCCCAGTTAAAGTCCTACTAATATGAAAATGATTGATATGATTGGAGAGGAAAAGTCGATAGCAGGACCTGGAAAAAAAAGAGTGCCAGAGACAGGAAGTACATGCCAAAGCAATCTGGGGCATCCCAAACAAATGCTTGGGTTACTTCACAATTTTCCCCAATGATGACCCCAAGCCAGTCCCAAGATCAGTGACTGATCAAAGATGAGAACGTGAGAGCTGGCCAAAATCAAAAGAAAGGTTCTTATGTGAACAGCTAGCAGCTGAAGGAGCTGTTATCAGAGTCTAAATCTCTGTTTTTCTTCTTTAGTCCACTAGAGAAGAGAAAACAGGGAAGTCTGGGGCTACTTGTATTTTATACGTTATTGCATTTCACTGATAGATATTTGCTAGTTATTATAAAGTAATCAGAATTTTATAATACTTTAGTTGTAATCATAAAATACATTGACCACCTAAAAAGGCATATAAAGTAAAAATGTATTTTTGACACACCTTATGACAAGTCAGCTTCTTTATAATCATAGGATCTATTTTTTTTAATTAGTTGGAGTACCTCTTGATCAAAACCATTCACTGTGGGACTTCCTTGGTAGTCCAGTGGTTAAGAATCCACCAGTGCAGGGGACATGGGTTCCATCCCTGGTCTGGGATGATTCCACATGCTGCAAGGCAACCAAGCCTGAGAGTCACAACTGCTGAGCCCACACGCCACGGCGACTGAAGCCCAAGCACCCTAGAGCCTGTGCTCTGCAACCAGAGAAGCCACTGCAGTAGGAAGACTGCATCCTGCAAGTAGGGAGGAGTGGTCCCATGCTCACGGCAACTAGACAAAGCCCGCACACAGCAACGAAGACCCAGCTCAGCCATAAACAAATAAATAAAAACAACCTGCCTTCCAACGCAAGGGACTAGGGTTGATACCTGCTCAGGGAACTAAGAGCCCACATGCCACAACTAGAGAAAGCCTGTGTGCTGCAACAAAGACCCAGAGCAGCCAAACCAAAGATTTTTAAATAAAACAAAAACTATTCACTGTTACCAGATCTATTCAGTGCTCATGAATCTCACTTTGGACACTATCATTCAAGAGGGAGGGGGGACTCTAAAATGAATTAAAAAAAATCAGAAACCTTAACTTACAAATAAATGAATAAAATGTATTCATGTATGAATGTTCCCAGATTTCCTCTCGGCCTGTTTCTGCACAGTCCAACTAACATATTTCCAACTAACATAAAATGAGACGTCTTTCCTTTGGGGATGGGTTATTAGAGTGATAGAGAAGCCAGACCAGAGTGGTAAGGGCCAGGGGAAGGACCAGCCCACGATGCTGCGGTGATCTCTAAAACAAGGAGCCAGTGGGGGCATATGGAGACAGGAGGGCTGCAGGGTTTTGGCTTGAAGGCAGTTTGTGGCGGTTTAGACTGTCACTGCCTTTCCGGCAGTTATACAGCGTGAGAGAACTGGGGAATGAAGAAAGGGGATCTGGTAAGTATTGTTATGAGCTCTGAATTGGATCCCCTGTGACTTTTCTTTGAGAGACAACATGAAAATTGGTATTCATCTTTAAAATTACTTTGGGTGGTGCTACGTGCTACTCTGTAGAAACTGAGCTACATGGGGACCCAGGATGATTAAGGTTACGAAAAAAATTTTATGGGATATAATTAGCACTACAGTAAATCAGAAATAACCCCAAATGCCTCACAATAGTGGATCAGCTCAGCAACATGATAAGAGAAAATATGGCATTAAGCATGCATGGGGGCTTTGGGAATGAGGCCATTCAGAGTCTCACTAAGAACCTCTTAATTTCTTCATTTATACATTGAGAATAATTATATCTAAATTTAGAGTTACTGGGAAGATTAAATAAATGAAAATATGTATAAAATTCCTAATATTATAAACAGTGGTACCCAACCTTTTTGGCACCAGGGACCAGTTTCATAGAAGAGAATTTTTCCACAGACTGGGGGAACAGGCAGAGAGGGATGGCTTCAGGGTGATTCAAGAGCATTACATTTTGTTGTAGTTCAGTCGCTCAGTCACGTCCAACTCTTTGCAACTCCATGGGCTGCAGCATGCCAGACTTCCCAGTCCTTCGCCATCTCCTGGAGCTGGCTCAAACTCATGTCCTGAGTCAGTGATGTTTTCCTATCATCTGGTCCTCTGTTGTCCCCTTCTCCTCCTGCCTTCAATCTTTCCCAGCAACTAAGTCAGTTCTTCGCATCAGGTGGCCAAAGTATTGGAGTTTCAGCTTCAGCATCAGTTCTTCCAATGAATATTCAGGATTGACTTCCTTTAGGATTGACTGGTTTGATTTCCTTGCAGTCCAAGGGACTCTCAAGAGTCTTCTCCAACACCACAGTTCAAAAGCATCAATACTTCATCACTCAGCCTTCTTTATGGTTCAACTCTCACATCCATACATGACTACTGGAAAAACCATAGCATTACATTTATTGTGCACTTTATTTCTAATGCAATGCCACTGCTGATCTGATGGGAGGTACCAACGGGTCTGTGGCCCAGAGGTTGGGGACCCCTGTTATAAAATATCATAGTGATGTTAAAAATACTAAGCATGAGGGGTAAATCATTAATATGCAAATAATTAAATTGCAAAGCATAAAGTTACCATGTTTGTACATTAACAAGGACAGGAAGCACATTTGGGAGGACTGAGTTCAGCTCAATTATTTTCATGGGTGCCCACAAGAAGAGAACAGGCTCAGATTGAAGAACAGTGATTTAGAATGAATATAAAAGAACATTAGGATTATAAAGTGCTGAAGAAATCTATAAAAGAAAACATTCAAACCTTTCCCTCTAGAGATTAAAAAGATAATTACATTGGTTTCTCATTAATTTCCCTGATTATAACAGTCAAAGATAATTTATATTTGGCTTTGATAGGTGTTCTTTGCCTCGGGGGTTTCTCCTTTCTAATTGTGTTTATTTAGGCTAATAGAAAATGAATTTGCATTCCTTGAACTTCTACCAGTTGAAGGTGGGTAGATGACTGAGAAGAATGCTTAACGGCTGGGGAAAATCCCCTTGGAATTTAAAAGGTGCTGGGAATAATCCAAAAAGTAGATAATCCATGGAAGAATTAACTGTACATGAATTTGGTAATCGCCCAGTATCTTTCTCTTTTTTAAAAAAATTTCTAAATTGAAGCATTGTTAATTTACAATGTTTCAGGTATATAGCATAGTGATTCAGATATATATATGCACACACACACACATATATTGTTTTAGATTCTTTTCCACTGTAGGATATTATAAGATATTGGATATAGTTCGTTGTGCTATACAGTAGGTTCCTGGTTTTGTTTTTTTTTAATCTGTTTTATCTATAGTAGTATATATATCTATTATATATAAAATAGATTAAAAAAAAAATCCCATGGACGGAAGAGCCTGGTAGCTGCAGTCTATGGGGTCGCTCAGAGTCGGACACGACTGAGCAACTTCACTTTCACTTTTCACTTTCATGCATTGGAGAAGGAAATGGCAATGCACTCCAGTATTCTTGCCTGGAGAATCCCAGGGACGGGGGAGCCTGGTGGGCTGCCGTCTCAGGGGTCGCACAGAGTCGGACGTGACTGAAGCGATTTAGCAGCAGCAGCAGGTACTGAGTTGGAGAAGGCAATGGCACCCGACTCCAGGACTCTTACCTGGAAAATCCCATGGATGGAGCGGCCTGGAAGGCTGCAGTCCACGGGTTCGCTCAGAGTCGGACACGACTGAGCAACTTCACTTTCACGCATTGGAGAAGGAAATGGCAACCCACTCCAGTGTTCTTGCCTGGAGAATCCCAGGGACGGGGGAGCCTGGTAGGCTGCCGTCTGTGGGGTTGCACAGAGTCGGACATGACTAAAGTGACTTAGCATAGCATATATATCTATCCCACATCTCTTGCTTCAGCTCTTCAAGAAAAAAGAGCCAAAACATCATAGCCAGGGATCTAACGTGTGAGACAAGGGAGCAGCTAGGACCATTTTCTTATCCTGGTACCATGTATGATACCTCATTTTATAGTTAGTTCCTTTTTAATATTAATATCATATATAATTAATATATGACATTATGCTGTATTATTTTATGCTATACTATCTTATGTGGCCATCACTGGTGACTCAGTGGAAAAGAATACGCCTGCCAAGCAGGAGAAAGGGGGTCAATCCCTGGGTCAGGAAGATCCCTTGAAGAAGGAAATGGCACGGGCTCCAGTATCCTTGCCTGGGAAATGACATGGACAGAGGAGCCTGGTGGCCTTACAGTCCACAGGGTCTTAGTGACTAGACAGCAACAATACTATCTTATATCATATCATAATTATATTTTATAGTTACTTTTAATGCCGTTGTATAGGGATTTCTTGACAATAGGATTGTGAAAATCCCATTTTCAGAGTAGTTGTTACAAGGATTCTTGCTGCACTTTCAAGATGTGAGGACCATTGCTAGGGCATTAGTACCACTCATCTCACACCAAGGGAAGGAAAGTTCTCAGGCAGTGAGGTCAAGATGAAGGAAGAGGTTGTTATTTTTTGCTTTTTGGTTATAATATCTTGGGCTTCCCTGGTGGCTCAGCTGGTAAAGAATCTGTCTGCAATGCGGGAGACCTGGGTTTGATCCCTGGGTTGAGAAGATCCCCTGGAGAAGGAAATGGCAACCCACTCCAATATTCTTGCTTGGAAAATCCCATGGACAGAGGAACTTGGCGGGCTACAGTTCATGGAGTCACAAAAGAGTCAGACACGACTGAGGATGCACACATGGCTAAAAATAAAATACTTTTTGGACTGTCTGTCATTGAATAGGTTTCACATTACATCTTGCCCCTTACTATCCAGATTGTTTTTAAAAGTGACTTTACTTCTAATATGAGATTGAGCTTTAAAGCCAATACTTGAGTCCTACAGTGAAAATCCCAAGTAATGCTAAGTTTAAAAATCAGTATCCTCGGGCTTCCCTGGTGGCTCAGTGGTAAAGAATCTGCCTGCCAACGCAGGTGACATGGGTTTGATCCCTGATCCGGGAAGATCCTACATGCAGCGGAGCAACTAAGCCCGTATGCCACAACTACTGAGCCCGTGTTGATCCCACACGCCACAACTTAAACGAGAAGGCTCTAGAGCCCATGCTCTGCAACAAGAGAAGCCATGGCAATGAGAAGCTTGCACACCACAACTGGAGAAAAGTCTCTGCAGCGAGGAAGACCCAGCATAGCCATAAATAAAGGAAAAATTTTAAAAACCTGAATCTTTACTTCTCTCCTTTCTTCTTTATTGAAAATGCATTCCTTATGCTATCCACCTGTTATGTTGTTCATAAAACACACAGACAAAAAAAGCCTAAAACCTAAAATGGAGAGAGAAAACTGAATAAAAATAAACTGGAAATATCCCCTTCAAACTTAATTCATGTGGCTTTCATGGAGGTATAAAGATTACCATATGATGTAGTGAATTTATGGAATAAGTTTGTTGTTGGGCAAAAGAGAAAAACCAGTGAGTATCATTTATTCATTTAGAAAGTATTTATTAAGTGCCTGATAGCATCAAGCAATATACAACAAGGAGCACGGTAAAACCATGCCTGACCCTGCAGTTTGACTGATTGGAGTAGAGAGATAATTAATGATCTTTGCAAATATCAGTGACCTTTGCAAATATATGCTTCTATTAGTTATGGTAAAAGAAAAGACTCAACAAGATCTTTTAAAAAGTTTGAAGACCTTGAATTTTATCCAGGGTGATATTAAAAATGTTTAACAGCTGGCAATGCTGCTGCTGCTGCTGCTAAGTCGCTTCAGTCGTGTCTGACTCTGTGCGACCCCATAGACGGCAGGCAGCCCACCAGGCTCCCCCGTCCCTGGGGTTCTCCAGGCAAGAACACTGGAGTGGGTTGCCATTTCCTTCTCCAATGCATGAAAGTGAAAAGTGAAAGTGAAGTCGCTCAGTCGTGTCTGACTCTTCGCAACCCCATGAACTGCAGCCTACCAGGCTCCTCCATCTATGGGATTTTGCAGGCAAGAGTACTGGAGTGGGGTGTCATTGCCTTCTCCAGGCAATGCTACCAACCAATCAAAATAGACAGAGGCAGGTCAGCCATACCAATGAATTCTGCCTGAACATTGGCCCTAGTTATATTAATTTAGGAATTTCCACTCATAGTAAGTAGAATGAAAATGCAAATATAGTCATTTTAAAGATATCTCTTTTTATTTTATCTATTTGCTTTTTTTAATAAGTCTTTTTTTTAAGTTGTTGGTAACAAAGTTAGTTTAAAAACACAAACACAATATGAGAAAAACTTAGATTTTAAATTTTGGGTATTTTTCATTTTGCCATTTTTAGTGAATTTATTTTATAAAATTTTATTATTATTTTGAATAGGTATTACCTTCACAAGATTAAAAATTCAAAAGACACAAAAGGCTCTCCAGGTAAGAATCTCTTCCACCCTTTAGACAGTTTTCCTGTCTGAAGGAAATCAATATTGCCCCTTTTCTTGTAAAAGTAAAGTGAAGTCGACCAGTCTTGTCCAACTCTTTTTGACCCCACGGACTGTAACCTGACAGGCTCCTCTGTCCATGGGGTTTTCCAGGCAAGAATACTGGAATGGGTTGCCATTTCCTTCTCCAGGGGATATGTAAAGTCTTCCAGAAACACTGAGTACATGACTTTTTTTTTCTTTAGGTTAGTAAATCTCCTTAGACTGGAGCTTGTAGACCAGCACAGAGAAGAAGTGGTGACTAAATCAGACAAATAAGAACAGTAAGATACAATGCTTTTTATCTTCGTCTTAGTGGGATGGATTAAATGTTTATGTCACCCCTAATTCCTAAATTGAAACCCTAACCCTATGGTAATGACCCAGGGAGGTGCGTGGGGCCTTTGAGAGGATTAGGTCATGAGGGAGCACATTCATATATGGGATTGGGAGCACGCATGCTCAGTTGCTCAGTTGTGTCCGGCTCTTTGCGACCCTGTGGACTGTAGCCCGCCAGGCTCCTCTGTCGATGGGATTTCCCAGGCAAGAATACTGGAGTGGGTTGCCACTTCCTACTCCAGGGGCTCTTCCTGACCCAGAGAGCGAACCAGAGTTTCCTGATTGGCAGGCGGATTCTTTACCACTGAGCCACCAGGGAAGCCCTCATGAATGGGTTTAGTGTCCTTTATTAAAGAGACTACAGAGTGACCTTTAGACTTTTTGTCACGTGAAGACACATGGAGAGTCTCTCAGCCAGAAAGTAGGTTCCCACCAGACACCGAGTCTGCCAGCATCTTGATCTTGGACTTTCCAACCTCTAGAACTATGAGAAATAAGTTTTCTGCTGTTTATAAGCCCCCACCCCACCAGTGTTTTGTTATAGCACCCGGAATGGACTAAGACATTCGGGAAAATGAATCTCAGTAACTCACAGGGTAGGATATTCTGTGTACTACTATATTCTGGGGCAAAGATGCTCCCTTCAAAGGAAAGAAGGCTTTGACTGTATGCTTTAAAGATGGACTATTTCAAGTTAGCAGCAGCAGCACAGTTAAAGAAATCCAAGTATAATTTTTTTAAAGGGATCCTGATTTGTTTTTTTTTAATTAAGGTACAATTCATACGCCACACCACCCAGCATTTTAGTATATTCACAAGGCTGTAAAGCCATCACTACTGTCTAATTTCAGAACATTTTCATTACCCCCCAAATAAATTCCATACCCATTACAGTCAGTCACTCCTCCCCTGCTCCCTGGCCCCTAGAAACCACTCATCTATTTTCTGTCTCTATGGATTTGTCTATTTTGAATATTTCATATAAATGAAATCATATATTAGGTGGCTTCGGTGTCTGGTTTCTTTCACTCACACACTACGTTCAAAGTTTATCTATGTTGTAGCATAGTACTTCATTCTTTTTTCTTGCCCTTGCCTTTTAAAATTTATGGCAAAATTTATATATTACAAAATTGACCATCTTAACCATTTTTAAGTGTACAGTTCAGTGACATGAAACACACTCGCACTGTTGTGCAACATCCCCACCATCCGTCTGAAGAACTGTTTTTAAAACTCAAGCGGAAACTCTGTACCCATTAAATAACATCCTGATTCCTTCGTAACCTTTATTTTACTTTCTTTCTCTGTGAATTTGCCTATTCTAAGAACTTCATAAAAGTGGAATCAAACAATATTGGTCCTTTTGTATCTGGTTCATTTCACGTAGCACAGTGTCTTCAAAGTTCATTCCTGTGAGTAGCTTGAAACAGAACTGCCTTTCATTTTAAGGCTGAATACTATTCCATTGTTTGGCTAGACCCTGTTTTGTTTATCTATTTCTCACCAAATGGACGTTTGGGTGTTTACATTTTTGACAATTATGAATAATGCCACTGTGAACATTAGTGTACATGTTTTTGTATGACCATGTTTCTAGTTCTCTTGGGTGGAAGAGACTCTCAATGAGACTGTAGAGGAATTTGATGAGTAATACACATTGGCTAGAGATGGATAGAGTAAGTCCCCTCATACAAACATTTGAGTTTTGAACTTTCAAAGATGCAAATGTGTGTTCGCATGTCCAATCACATTAGTTCATGTGTCTGGTGTTCTCGGTCATGTGTGTCCATCCTCTACAGGTGGCTGTGCTTTTGTGTACTTTACAGTACTGTGTAGAGTACAGTAGAACAGTTTTTTAATTTCAAGCCCAGGATGTCTAGAAGCAAGCTTACAAACAGCGGGATGTAGTCAATTGTGTTAGTTGGGTACCAAGGCTAACTTTGATTAGAGAAGGTGATGGCACCCCACTCCAGTCCTCTTGCCTGGAAAATCCCATGGATGGAGGAGCCTGGTAGGCTGCAGTCCATGGGGTCGCGAAGAGTCAGACATGACTGAGCAACTTCACTTTCACTTTTCACTTTCATGCATTGGAGAAGGAAAAGGCAACCCACTCCAGTGTTCTTGCCTGGAGAACCCCAGGGACGGGGGAGCCTGGTGGGCTGCCATCTATGGGGTTGCACAGAGTTGGACACGACTGAAGCGACTTAGCAGTAGCAGCAAGGCTAACTTTGTTGGATTTATGATCAAACTGGACCTATGAATTCACTTTTGGGACAGAACTCATTCATACATAGTGGACTTACTGTACTTTGATCATGGACAATGGTCCTTGAGACTGTGTTTCCTTTGAGGAAGTGTGAAAGTAACTTAGATATGGATATATAGATATACAGATTTATACACACTCCTTTGTTAATGTTCTTTTTCATTATGGCTTATTCCAAGATACTAGATATAGTTCCCTGTGCTATACAGGAGGACCTTGTTGCTTAGCCATTCTAAATGTAATAGCTTGCATCTACCAACCCCAAACTCCCGGTCCGTCCTGCTCCCTCCTGTCCTCCCGCTTGGCAACCACAAGTCTGATCTCTACGTCTGTGAGTCTGTTTCTGTTTTGAGGGTAGGTTCAGTTTAGATTCCACATATAAGTGATATTCATATGGTGTTTGTCTTTCTCTTTTTGACTTAGAATCAAGTATACTTTAAATAGTTACCCATTTTCCAAGCAGAGCTCTTCTTTCTTCAAATACCTACAATTAAAAAAAAAAAAGATGGAATGATTTCATATTTCACGGTTCAAAATACCCATTAAAAAGACATCATTAGGACTTCCCTGGTGGTCCAGTGGTTAAGAATCTGTCTGCCTATGCAGGGGACACGGGTTCAATCCCTGGTTCCAAAAGATTCCACATGCCTCGGTGCAACTGAGCACACGTGCTACAAGAACTGAAGCCTGCATGCCCTAGAGCCCCTGCTCCCCAACAAGAGAAGCCACCATAATGAGAAGCCTGCTCACTGCAGCCAGAGAGTGGCCCCTGCTTGCCCAAACTAAAGAAAGCCCGTGCACAGCAATGAAAACCCAGCACAGTCAAAAATAAAATAAATAAATTTTAAAAAGACATCATTAAAGGATCAATCACTAAATATTGCCAGTCTTTTCCATTTTATCAACTGAGTATAAAGAGATAGATTTTGTACCTGAAAGGGTAACTATAATTACAACTTGGGCAAACTTTCTTTTTTCTCAGTTTCTCCATGTGAATCAATTCATTGTAGAGAATAAATTATTTTTTAAAGGCAAGAAATATGGAGAAGGAAATGGTAGCCCACTCCAGTATTCTTGCCTGGAGAATCCCATGGACGGAGAAGCCTAGTAGGCTACAGTCCACGGGGTCACAAAGAGTTAGACACGACTGAGCGACTTCACTATTCACTACAGTCGGTATATAACTTCCTGCTAAAGACTAGCAGGGGGTGGCGGAGGCACTCTTTCTGCCCCCTTCTGATGTCTATGTCAGAATCTTTCTTTATCTCCTTTATACTTTAATAAAACTTGATTATACACACACACAAAAATAAATAAATAAAGGCAAGAAATTAGAAAAGAATGGAACTATAAAGTGGAATCATTTTTGGAATTTGAAAGGTGATGACAAAACTGACAAAGGAAAAAAATAGGAAAACGGAGAACCTCCCTCCAAATATTTCAGCATTACTAGTATTAGAACTTGTGAAATTCATGAGTGAGCAACTCTGTTTTTTTATTTCATGAGTTCACATATCAGTGGGTGTACATTACTTATATGTTTGCATATGTGCGCCTCTGGGCTTATAGCTCAGTGTTTATCTGTATAGGTTTGTTGTTATATACCATTGAGGACAGAAATTATGTCTTATTCACCTTGACTTCTCCACTGCAGAGTGCTGTACGTGGCATATTACAGGTGCTCAAGCTTGCTGGAAGGAATGAATATGCTTGTGACAAATGAATATCCTTTGGATGTATCGCTCCCATGTGAGTGTATTTACATATTAGTGGAGAGGCGTTTTCCTGAGCTTCAGTCACTTGTGTATCTGTCTGAATGGGTGAGGAAGGGACAACTAGAGTGAGAAGGTTTGGCAGAGGAGGGCGATCTGGAGCCAGGAAGCAAGAGACAGCAGGAACAGGTGTGACTGTCTCTCTCACGCCCACCCTGCACTCTGTCGGCTTTCAAAATTGGGCTCCATGTTTTTCCCTTCCTCTTGGCACTTTCTAAATTCTCTCACACTGTCAGAACATTCCTATTTAGAAACTAGCTCAGGCCTATTTCTTCCCTTTTGTGGAGGAGGATGAGGAGCTGGTTTCATGCTTCTAACAGATCTGTTTTCCTTCCTTTTTTTAGACTCTCAAATTCTGCTTTCAAAGGGCAGGCAAAATGGAGACTGAAATAATTGATTCAACAACAACCTCAAGGCCTGTAAAATGCCATCTTTGCTACTAACCAGGGAATATCATATATCACAGGTAGACACTTTTTATACTTTAGAGAAGAAGAAAAAGAATCCCATTTTCTCCTCCCTCCTAATTAACTGCCCCCTGGGCTACTAGGACCCTCAAATAACAGTGACAGATAATCTTAGAATTTCTAGATGAAAATAGAAGAGGGGATTTCCCTGGTGGTCCAGTGGTTAAGACTCTGTGTTTCCACTGCAGAAAGCGAGGGTTTGATCCCTGGTTGGGCAATTAAGGTTCCACAGGCCAATGTTGTGGTCACAACAAGCAAACAAAGAAAAAGAAAATAGAAGAGAACCTATAAAATTAAAAAAAAAAAACAAACCTATAGACATTTTCAGAAGACTGAAAAATCAGGATTCAGGGCTTTCATGGTGGTCCAGGGGTTAAGAATCTGCCCGCAAGTGCAGGACATACGGGTTCCATTCCTGGTCAGGAAGATTCCACATGCCTTGGGACAACTAAGCCAGTGATCCACAACTATTGATCCCGCATGGCCTGGAGTCCACGTGCGGCAACTAGAGAGTAGCCCCCACTCGCTGCAACTAGAGAAAGCCCTCGTGCACCAATGAAGACTCAGTGCAGCCAAGAAAAAATAAAAAATAACCAAAAAAAGAGAAAAATCAGGATTCACACATTTCTTGAACCCTTCTCTTGTGTCTAACAAAATCCTATCAAGCATCTAATTCCCCTCCCAAGTCTCGGGCACCAGCATTTTTCTGGTACCCACTGGTCTCCCTCTTCTCAACTCCTCCTCCACTTGCAGCCCATGCTCCACCTGGCCTTTCTAGGATTTGCTATTGCCCACCAGGTGATTCTGTTCACTTTCGCTTCCCAGGTAAATTACAGCTACTTTCCCTTATATGATCCACAGGTTCCAGGGGAGGCTCTCAACAACACCTGCTGACTGAACAACAAGAGATTCAGATGTCATAGAATTTTAGGGCTAAAAGGAATCTTAAGATCTTTTTGTTCAATTTTTCTGTTTTAGAGAGGATAAGCAGAGGCCCAAAGGGTTACCTTTATAGATTAAAAAAAAATCATTGGTTCCAGACTGTATGTTCAGCTGAATAGTATACTTGGTTCCTCACTAGAAAGCCATGTGGTGCAAGAGTGCTTAGTCATGTCCGACTCTTGGAGACCCCATGGACTGTAGCCTGCCAGGCTCCTCTGTCCATGGGATTTCCCAGGCAAGAATACTGGACTGGGTTGCCATTTCCCACTCTAGGGGAATCTCCCTGACCCAGGGATCAAACCCACGTCTCTTGCATATCCTGCACTGACAAGCAGATTCTTTATCACTAACACCTAGGAAACCCTGCTAGAACCATGGTCTTTCTATTCTGACCCCTAACCTTGATCTTCCCTATTCTGACCTCAAGCCCTACATTCTCAATGAATTGCTGCCCGTGGTTTGACCTGAGAGTGGGAAAAAAAAAAAAACAATTAGGTCCCAGGATGACAACCCCCTTTCAAAAGGAGGATGGGAGGACCATCGTGGTGTCCAATGACAACAGAAGGCATCAGAAAGAAAGGGGCACCGACTTGAAGGGGTGGGAGAGCAAGAATGTGGCAGGTGGACTTCCCTGGTGGTCTAGTGGCTAAGACTCCAAACTCCTTATGTAGGGGGCCCGAGTTCCATCTCTGGTCAGGGAACTAGATTCCACATGCTGCAACTAAAAAGACTCCGCATCTAGAGATCCTGCATGCCGTAATGAAGACCCAGTGCAGTCAAACAAATAAATAAAATAAATATTTAAATAAATAAATAATAAATAAAGTCAGTCATTGATAATAAAATAAAATAAAGAGGGTGGGAGGTAGGGTCTTTAGAGGGCCAATGACCAAGTCTAAGCAGAGTCCAAGCAAATCCAGTTCTTCACCAAAAGGCGATTAGAGTCAGGTAGGAAAAGGCAATGGCACCCGACTCCAGTACTCTTGCCTGGAAAATCCCATGGATGGAGGAGCCTGGTAGGCTGCAGTCCATGGGGTAGCTAAGAGTCGGACAGGACTGGGCAACTTCACTTTCACTTTTTACTTTCATACATTGGAGAAGGAAATGGCAATCCACTCCAGTGTTCTTGCCTGGAGAATCCCAGGGTCGGGGGAGCCTGGTGGGCTGCTGTCTATGGGGTCGCCCAGAGTCGGACATGACTGAAGTGACGCAGCAGCAGCAGCAGGAACTGATAGGCATGAGAGGCAGAAAGACAAACACTAGACAAACTCAGATCTGGTTCTGACTCTACCCTTGACAAGAAGTATAATTTGGAACAAATTATTTAACTGTCAGGTCCTTAGGCAGACTCAGAATTTTAGTCTCTGGTTGGGAGCAAACCTTCATTCCAAGGATTTGCAATCAGATTTTTGATCTTAAAAATCTGGAAGAGGGTTGAAGGGATAAATTGGGAGTTTGGGATTAACATATTCAAACTGCTATATATAAAATAAATAACCAACAAGGACCTACTTATAGTACATACACTACTCAATATTGTGTAATCACCCTTAAGGGAAAGAATCTGAAAAAGAATAGATATATATATGTATAACTGAATCACTTTGCTGTACACTTGAAACTAACACAACATTGTAAATCAGCCATACTTTGATTAAAATAAAAAAAGAGCCCGGAAACAGTATCACTTCAAGTGGAAAACATTAGAGAGAATCGTCTTTCCTTGCAGAATACTGCAGTTTGTTTACATCACAGTTTACTCAGAGCCTGCTGTTAAGTCAAAATCCCATGGTTGTTATTTTAGTCTGTTGACGCTGTGGTTGCATATTTCACCATGTGACATCATTACCATGGAGGCATAAGACATTTTGGGGCTCCTAAATGATGACTGATGGATGGTGGTTAGGTGCTTTTTCTCAGAACACCCTTTTAACTACATGTGTACTGTACTACATGTGTGAACCATATTAAAAAAAAAAAAGTTGATCACTTTCAATTAAAACACTAGATGGAAAAAAAAACCTACACTAGACAGCAAAGAAATACATACTTATAAAACATTCCTCCTCTCAACGTTTTCACAAGGCTTGAATTATCTTGTAATCTGATGATGCTATAATTTTGGCATCTACATTTGAATTCAATCTCTCTGCTTAAAGCCTCTTGTGAAGTTAAACTCCTATGAGGTTTATTTTAGACTGAAACAGTTTCATATTTCTCATTTTACTACAGAATAGAAAAAAGGCAAAATTAAAACAAAAACCAGGGACTTCCCTAGTGGTACAGTGTTTAAGACTCCGTGCTTGCAATGCAGGGTGCCTGGGTTCCATCCCTGGCCAGCAAACTAAAATCCCATATGCCGTGCAGTGTGGCCAAAACAAAAAAAGAAGACCTCAAAATTACGCTGATCATTGGCCAATGCCCTGCTGCAGAAGTGTAGAAAAGCCCTTGAAGTTATCGTATGGGCACGGTCTGCTCAACTGTAAACTTGGGCATCTATTTTTAACCCCTTTCACACAATCAGAATATGAGACCTGGAAGGGACCTCTGAGGTCATCTCAGGTATGACCTAAATCAAATCCCTTATGATTATACAATGGAAGTGAGAAATAGATTTAAGGGACTAGATCTGATAGAGTGCCTGATGAACTATGGACAGAGGTTCGTGACATTGTACAGGAGACAGGGATCAAGACCATTCCCATGGAAAAGAAATGCAAAAAAGCAAAATGGCTGTCTGGGGAGGCCTTACAAATAGCTGTGCAAAGAAGAGAAGCGAAAAGCAAAGGAGAAAAGGAAAGATATAAGCATCTGAATGCAGAGTTCCAAAGAATAGCAAGAAGAGATAAGAAAGCCTTCCTCAGCAATCAATAAAAAGAAATAGTGGAAAACAACAGAATGGGAAAGACTAGAGATCTCTTCAAGAAAGTTAGAGATACCAAGGGAACATTTCATGCAAAGATGGGCTCAATAAAGGACAGAAATGGTATGGACCTAACAGAAGCAGAAGATATTAAGAAGAGGTGGCAAGAATACACAGAAGAACTGTACAAAAAAGATCTTCATGACCCAGATAATCACGATGGTGTGATCACTCACCTAGGGCCAGACATCCTGGAATGTGAAGTCAAGTGGGCCTTAGAAAGCATCACTATGAACAAAGCTAGTGGAGGTGATGGAATCCCAGTGGAGCTATTTCAAATCCTGAAAGATGATGCTGTGAAAGTGCTGCACTCAATATACCAGCAAATTTGGAAAACTCAGCAGTGGCCACAGGCCTGGAAAAGGTCAGTTTTCATTCCAATCCCAAAGAAAGGCAATGCCAAAGAATGCTCAAACTAATGCACAATTGCACTCATCTCACACGCTAGTAAAGTAATGCTCAAAATTCTCCAAGCCAGGCTTCAGCAATACGTGAACCATGAACTTCCAGATGTTCAAGCTGGTTTTAGGAAAGGCAGAAGAACCAAATTGCCAACATCCGCTGGATCATGGAAAAAGCAAGAGAGCTCCAGAAAAACATCTATTTCTACTTTATTGACTATGCCAAAGCCTTTGACTGTGTGGATCACAATAAACTGTGGAAAATTCTGAAAGAGCTGGGAATACCAGACCACCTGACCTGCCTCTTGAGAAACCTATATGCAGGTCAGGAAGCAACAGTTAGAACTGGACATGGAACAACAGACTGGTTCCAAATAGGAAAAGGAGTACATCAAGGCTGTATATTGTCACCCTGCTTATTTAACTTATATGCAGTGTACACCATGAGAAACACTGGGCTGGAAGAAGTACAAGCTGGAATCAAGATTGCCGGGAGAAATATCAAACCAAATATGCAGATGACACCGCCCTTATGGCAGAAATTGAAGAGGAAAAAAGCCTCTTGATGAAAGTGAAAGAAGTTGGCTTGAAGCTCAACATTCAGAAAACGAAGATTATGGCATCTGGTCCCATCACTTCATGGGAAATAGATGGGGAAACAGTGTCAGACTTTATATTTTGGGGCTCCAAAATCACGGCAGATGGTGATTGCAGCCATGAAATCAAAAGACGCTTACTCCTTGGAAGGAAAGTTATGACCAACCTAGATAGCATATTCAAAAGCAGAGACATTACTTTGCTAAAAAAGGTCCATCTAGTCAAGGCTATGGTTTTTCCAGTGGTCATGTATGGATGTGAGAGTTGGACTGTGAAGAAGGCTGAGCACCGAAGAATTGATGCTTTTGAACTGTGGTGTTGGAGAAGACTCTTGAGAGTCCCTTGGACTGCAAGGAGAGCCAACCAGTCCATCCTAAAGGAGGTCAGTCCTGGGTATTTGGAAGGAATGATGCTAAAGCTGAAACTCCAGTACTTTGGCCACCTCATGCGAAGAGTTGACTCATTGGAAAAGACTCTGATGGTGGGAGGGATTGGGGGCAGGAGGAGAAGGGGACGACAGAGGATAAGATGGCTGGATGGCATCACCGACTTGATGGACATGAGTTTGAGTGAACTCCGGGAGTTGGTGATGGACAGGGAGGCCTGGCGTGCTGTGATTCATGGGGTCACAAAGAGTCGGACACGAC
The DNA here is from genome assembly GCF_027580195.1 of Bos mutus. NCBI lineage: Eukaryota > Metazoa > Chordata > Mammalia > Artiodactyla > Bovidae > Bos > Bos mutus. The sequence continues at coordinate 47,231 of NW_027219838.1, read as the reverse complement.
TGAGTGACTGAACTGAACTGAACTGATCCAAGCCACTCAATTTCCAAAGGCAGGTAGTAGAGACAGAGGCATAAGAGACTTGCTGAAGTCAAGCAGGAGATTATTTAGTGCAGCTGATCTGGAACCTGTGTTTTTCAATTCTCAGCCTTATTGTTCTTTGCTCGCTTTTACTTATATATATTTTTAATTGTTAAATATCATTGCACTGTATACAGTAAAAAACAAACACTCTCTCTTCTAGCAGACTTCCCTCCTACTCTTCCATGTTGTCCAACTTTTTAGGGGAAACCACTATTGATAGTTGGGCTTCTCTGGTGGCTCAACTGATAAAGAACCCACCTGCCAATTCAGGAGACATAAAGAGACATGGGTTTAATCCCTGGGATGGGAAGATTCCCTGGAAGAGGGCATGGCAACCCACTCTAAATATTCTTGCCTGGAAAATTCCATGGACAGAGGAGCCTGGAGGGCTACAGTCTATGGAGTTGCAAACAGTCGGACAAGACTGAGCACATGTGCACACACTATTAACAGTTTGCTGTATATATATGCAAATTCCATGTGTGTGTCTAAGTATTGATACATTCATTCACATACTTATGGGTATATACATGGGCCAAGATTTTTTTGGATATTATATTTAATTTTTATTGAATTATAATTGACATATAATATAATGGTAGTTTCAGGTGTACAACATAGTAATCTGACAGTTTTTTAAATTTTAATTATTTTTTTATTGAAGGATTTTGCTTTTCAGAATTTTGTTGTTTTCTGTCAAATCTCAACATGAATCAGCCACAGGTATACATATACCCACTCCCTTTTGAACCTCCCTCCCATTTGCCTCCCCATCCCACCCCTCTAGGTTGATACAGAGCCCCTGTTTGAGTTTCCTGAGCCTTACAGCAAATTCCCATTGCCTATCTATTTTATATATGGCAGGCTAAGATTTTTGAAAATACTTTTACTACAAACTAGAACCTAACTAAACCAAAATAAAAATGAGGGAGGGAATAAAATGTGAGTTCTGAACCACAAAATAAATATCATTTCTAATAGAAATGGTTATTTCTCTCATCATTGCTCATCTAGAAATTATCATGAAATTTTTAAACATTTTTATTTATTTGACTGCACTGGGTCTTAGTTGTGCCATGTGGGTTCTTTAGCTGCAGCATGCAAACTCTTGCAGCATGTAGGATCTAGTTTCCTGAACACAGATGGAACCCAGGCCCCCTGCATTGGGAGCACAGACTCTGAGCCACTGGGCCACCAGGGAATTCCCTAGAAATTCTCATAAAATTTGACAAAAGTTATTCAGGCTTCCCAGGTGGCGCCAGTGTTAAGGAACTCACCTGCTGGGACTTCCTGGTGGTCCAGGGGCTGAGACTCCATGCTCCCAATGCAGGGGGCCTGGGTTTGATTTCTGGTCAGGGAACTAGATCCCACATGCTGCAACTAAGGATTCACATGCTTCAACAAAAATTGCAGCCAAATAAATTAAAAAAAGAAAACTCACCTGCTAATGCAGGCGATGTAAAGACCTGCATAAAAAGGTCGATATAAATCAACCCAAGGATCAAACCGTGGGTTCATGAAGATCCCTTGGAGGAAGTCATGGCAACCTACTCCAGTATTCTTGCCCAGAGAATCCCACAGACAGAGGAGCCTGGCTGGCTATAGTCCGTGGGGTCTCCAAGAGTCGGACACAACTCAGTGACTAACACACATGACGGGTCCTCAGTGCTGTGCATGGGGGGTAGGGTGGAGTTTATCCTTGGGAGCAGTCTGTTATCGGTTTTGCTTCATAGGATTAGTTTGGTATTTTAGAAAGATCGTTCTGGGACCAGAATAGAGGATGGATTAGAGACAGTGAAACCAGCTGAGGGGTTACTGCAATGTGCCAGGTGAAGGAGGGTGAGTGTGTGAACTGAGAACATGGAGCTGGATGTGCACAAGTCAAAGGAGAAGAGGGGTCTGGATGAAGAGACCTAGGAGGAAGACTCAGAACCTGAAAACCAATGGATATGGAGGTGAAGGGGAGCTGGTAGACACTCCTTCCTGGCCTTCTCATCTCCTAATTCTTTTAAAAAATATTTATTTATTTGGCTGCCCTGGGTCTTAGTTGCAGCACACAAGGTCTTTAGTTGCAGTATGTGGGACTGAATTCTCTGGCCAGTGATCGAACCTGGGCCCCAGCCCTGGGAGCAGAGTCTTAGCCCCTAGACAACCAGGGAAGTCCGTAAGATTTTTCTTTCTAAGCAGGAACTCTGTATCTCTTGCCAACTCTGGCCATGTAACTGGGGCTCAATTAAAGTTTTCTTTTTGTTCTAAATTTATTTCAATTAAAATTTTGAAGAAATCCTTCATTTTTTTTATCCACTACACAATCCTAAGCAATTCCTGTTCATGTTTTGACTACCAAATTTTTAATGCTTTTTTTCCCTTTAAAGCATGATTTCAACTAATAAAATAGTTATTACTCACCCGGTCATTCAAAAGCTGATGGTTTAGGGGTGTCCAGGTACTCATCTTTGTCTGCATTTTGGGACCATCTGTGTTTTTTGGAGGTGCAAATGCCATCATGAAACAACTGGATATTCTTCTGTAAGAAAAACTACACCTGCAGAAGAAATGAATCATACGATCTTCAGAATACTAAAAATACTAATACCATATAATCTTTTTTAGTACACTGGGACTAAAGCCTGGTGTACGAGGGACAAGGGGGAGAGTAACATTTACTGGGAGCATTTTCTATGTCAGGCACTTAACAGGTTTGCTCAATTAAAACCCATAACAATACGGTAAAGTGGTGGGTTTTAGATTATTTTACAGATGAAGAAAATGAGGCTCACTGAAGTTACACGCTTTGCCCAGAGTTATACAGACAGTAGGTGGTGAAACAGGGAATCAGACCCAGGTCTGTTGAACTCTGTTTGATTTTCATTGGATCAAGGGGGAAAAATCAGAATCACTCTTAGCTAAGAACATACCATATTGGTCAGAGAGGAGTATTAATAAAATCACAGTGCAATCTGAACTACTCCATCTTTGTCCCTTGTGACCTCCTTCTTCCTCTCTTACCTTTCTGACATCTAGCTAACAAGGGCTCTAGCTTGCTACCATATTTAAGAAGTATAATGGTACAATGGACAAGGCCAAGAATTTACATATGGACAGATTTGGGTTTATTGGGGAAAATACACTGGTTTTCGATGCCCAGTACTGTATATATCTGCCTTCATTTTTGTGGTCTCACGGCATGTGGGATCTTAGTTCCCCAATCGGAGATGGAACTCACATCCCTTGTATTGAAAACATTGAGTCTTAACCATGACTGTTGCTGTTCAGTCACTAAGTTGTGTCCAGCTCTTTGCAACTCCATGGACTGAAGTACACCAGGCTTCCCTGTCTTTCACTATCTCCCAGAGTTTGCTCAAACTCATGTCCATTGAGTTGGTGATACCATCCAACCATCTCATCCTCTCTTGCCTCCCTTCTCCTCTCGCCCTCAGTCTTTCCCAGCATCAAGGTCTTTTCCAAGGAGTCAGCTCTTCACATCAGGTGGCCAAAGTATTGGAGCTTCAGCTGCAGCATCAGTCCTTCCAATAAATATTCAGGGTTGATTTCCTTTAGGATTGACTCATTTGATCTCCATGCTGTCCAAGGGAGTCTCAAAGGTCTCCAGTACCACAATTAAAAAGCATCAATTTTTCAATGCTCAACCTTCTTTATGATCCAATTCTAACCACTGGACAGCCAGGGAAGTCCCTATGTCTGCCTTCATTAGATTAAAGCACTCTAATTTCCATGAGGGATTACTTTTCCCTCAGTGTTTAGGGTCTGCTGGGTTGGTTAATCAACGTGGCCTCCCCTTGCCCAGTCATGAGACTAAGCTAGGCCAGGTAACTGATGCTGGCTTAGCCTTGCTTTACAGCCACGGTGATCATTCAAAGTACCGTAGATGCTCTGAGTAGTAGACTGTTAAGCTGTTCTTAGACTCCTCTTGTAGGGGCTTCCTACAAGTGGCCAAAGTATTGGAGCTTCAGCTTCAGTATCAGTCCCTCCAATGAATATTCAGGACTGATTTCCTTTAGGATTGACTTGGACAGGCACACACTGCTATATTTAAAGTGGATAACCTACAGGAACCCACGATACAGCACAGGGAACCGTGCTCAATGGCAGTCTGCCTGGAGGGGAGTCTGGGGGAGAATGGACCCATGTATATGTATGGGTGAGACCCTTCATTGTTTATGTGAAACCACCACAACACTGTTAATTGGTTATACTCCAATACAAAATTAAAAGTTAAAAAAAAATAGCATTACCATAGACTTTCTTAGAACTTCTTGTTATTTACAGAGTTCTTCAAAGCCTGTCCTTGAAGGGGGCCCAACAAAATATTTTAAGGTGAAAAATACTGAAAGCAGATGGATGGCATTTTCACTATATATCCTCAGTGTTTCTGTTTTTTGTGCCTTCTTCCTCTCTGAAGGTATGTTTCACATCCAAAGCAGTGGTGCTGAGTTGGGGACTGCACAGGATTTGTCTGCCGACCCAGGGCTCCAAAAATTATAGCAGCAAATATAAGACAACTTTTAAAAAATATTTATTTTTATTTATTTATCTGGCTGAGCCAGGTCTTCATTAGGGCATGTGGGATCTAGTTCCCTGACCAGGATAGAACCCAGGACCTCTGGACCACCAAAGAATTCACTTGGACAATTTTTTGATCCCACGTGCCACAACTAACCTGGCACAGCCAAACAAATAAATAAAAATAAATATTTTTTAAATTAAAAAAACCATTTGTTTTTGACTTACAGACAATTCCCCTAAATGCTAGATCTGAAATTTTGTGACTCTCACTTAACATGTAATATTCCCTCTCAGGCTTAAATCAGAGCTGAAGATAAAGCCAATGTTTTAAAACCTCAGGGTTTTAAACCATAGATAATATCTTTCTGCAGTTGCCTGCTGATACCATTCCACTGGAATAAGGGGGAATTAAGGAGGTTCAGATGAGCCCTCACATTCTTAGCTCCTAACAGCTAAGTTTCAAAGGTGTAAGAAATGATTTCATTACAGTATTATTAATTGGCTGCTATAAAAATACACATGAGCAGGCAAATACATAAAGCACGATCACTGAGTCTAGATCTGCACAGTTAAAAATCATATATTTCCTTTTTTATTGCTATTTATGCATGTTTGATCTTTCTTCTATTAAACGGATTGAAATTTTGTGTTTTTATTTTTTTTAATTTTATTTATTTGTTTAGGCTGAGCCACTCGGCTTGCAGAATCTTAGTTCCCCAACCAGGTATTGACTCTGGCCTTCAGCAATGAAACTACAGAGTCCTAACCACTGGACGGCCAGGGAATTCCTTAAACCAATTGTTTTTAATCTTTTATTTTTTTTCAGGGCCATAAAACTCTTTCAGGATATGATGAAAACTGTGAGTCTTCTCCTTAAAAAATGCATATTAACATTACATTTTGCTTACACCAGGTTAAAAACTTCTGTTGTAAGCTGCTGCTGCTAAGTTGCTTCAATCATGTCCGACTCTGAGCAACCGCATAGACAGCAACCCACCAGGCTCCTGCATCCCTGGGATTCTCCAGGCAAGAACGCTGGAGTGGGTTGTCATTTCCTTCTCCAATGTGTGAAAATGAAAAGTGAAAGTGAAGTCGCTCAGTCGTGTGTAACTCTTTGAGAACCCATGGACTGCAGCCTATCAGGCTCCTCCATCCATGGGAGTTTCCAGGCAAGAGTACTGGAGTGGGTTGCCATTGCCTTCTCCAGCTGTAAGCTGAGAAACTCTCTTATCCCAGTTTGAGTAGAAAACAATCTGATTCTAAGCACGATTTCTGATTAGGACAAAGTAGCTTTTCCAGGGCCTCCCTAAGGTTTTGCATTTTTTTTTTTTTTTTTTTTTTCCTGGTTCTTCAGAGCTAGAAATTATTTGAAATGGTTTTTTTCAAATCAACTTGAATAAAGTTTGGTTTTCAGGAGATGGGCCTGGCTGAGAAAAAGAGCCCTCCGGATAATAGTCTTATTGAAGCAGGCAAATGGAGGTATCCTGCCCTAGTTTTGGTCATTATCCTTTTACAGTTTTTTCCTCTGTCCTTTCTAGAAGACGGGCAGTGTGCCTATCTGCATGCCCACACTGGTTCACAGAATAGACCACTCAGACGCTTTCATACAACATACAAAAAAATAACAAGACAAAGCAAGTTGCCTTCCCTCCTTCTACATAGAAACCTTGCTGTTGTTTTTTCATGACCTCTTTCCCCCTTAATGGCTGTCCTTGTATGTTCCCCTTTAATTTTTCTTTGGATAAAGGGGAAGAAAAAGGGCTTATGGCCCTTACCCCCAGTGTGTGCTTCTAGTGTCATGCTTAAAGGCAAGGATAGGTCCTCTGGTAAAGTTCCAGTGGTTACACACCTCCAATCCCATCTTCAAAGCCATTCTTCACACTGTTACCATTGCACAACTTCACTAAAGATCTATTAGGTCTGTATTAGAGCTTTAAAGACAAGTCTTGACTATAATGGAGATTACAGTCTACCACAAGAGGGTTTTTTTTAACAAATAAAAATGTATATATTTAAGGTGATGTTTTAATATATGTACACATTGTGGAATGCTTACCACAATCAAACTATGTAACATATCCATCACCTCCCATAGTTACTGTGTGTGTGTGCATGTGTGGGTTGTGTGCACGTGTGCGTGTGTGTGCATGTGTGTGCTTCTGTGTGTGTGATTACCCTTGAGATCTACTCTTCTAGAAAATTTCAAGTATTTAATATATTACTATTAACTACAGTCGCCATGATCCCTGGGCAGGAAGATCCCCTGGAGAAGGAAATGGCAACCCATTCCAGTATTCTTGCCTGGAGAATCCCATGGACAGAGGAACCTGGTGGGCTACAGTCCATGGGGTTGCAAGAGTGGGACACAACTTAGCGACTAAACTACCACCACCATCACCACATAGTCACTCTGCTGTACATAAGGTCTCTAGAACTTATTCATTTTATAACTGAAGGTTTGTACCCTTTGATCCATATCTCCACATTTCCCTACTCTCCAGCTTTGGCTAACCACTACTCTACTCAGGGAAGTATTTTTTAAAAGGTCTGTTAGTCATTTTTCAGCTCGAAAACCTTCAGAGACTCGATAATGGCTACAGAATCCTTAGCACGCTAATCTAGGTACACCATGAATTTACCCACACCTACCTTTTCGGCTCATCTTCCTCTCTCTCCCTTCATGCTCTATCTGTACAGACACACTGAACTTCAGATCAGAGAATGTGGTACAAAAATTGGTGCGTCTTTGCTAATGTGGTTTTCTGAATGTGCTCACCTGAATCCTAATCTCAGTAGTACACAGTAGGTGCTCAATAAATACTTGTCTAAATCAGCCGAACGAATGAACACAATAGTGGAGGTGAGGTGGTTTAAGGATTAAAGCTAGTGGCAAAGAAGGTACAACTCAACATTAGGAACCGAGCATTGGGGTTAGACTCAGGATAATCGGGTTTTTATTTGGCATTTACAGAGCAGAACACGGTTTAATTTCTCCACTAACACACAGCTCACCCATTGTACACTGCAGTATCATCAGAGGAGGAAATAAGAGATTACCAGGAAATGATCAGGAAATAGGGTACGGTTAGATTTAAATATGAATTCATCTTATATTCAACTAGGTGGAAACAAAGAGAAACTATAAGACAATGCAAAGAGCTAGTGCTCTGATAGGCATAGAAATAATTATTTGTTGGTTGTTAATTTCATATATATGATGCATCTGGTAATTTAACTGACAACACAGAGCAAAATGTAATTCCCGGGGTCACTGCCAAGGCTCGTGAGAAGCCCAGGAGGACCTGAGAGAAGAGCTCTCAAAAGAGTCTCCATCTTTTTCATGCAGTGATCACTGCTCTCACCTCTTTAAGTCTTTCTCTTCAAGTCTTTCTCCTCAAGCCTCTAGCGCTGGTGTTGCCATAGCTCCTGTTTCCGTGACTCCGTCTAGCACCCCCCCCCCTTCCAGTAGTCCAATCACTACCTATAAATCTTTCCGCTGGCATCCGGGGTCTCTTAGGCAACAATGTGTGGTCTCTTGATTGGCCGGGAGATCCTAGAGGGCTGGTTCCAAAATTGGGCACACGGACAAAATGGAAAAGTGTGAGCGCCGAGAGGGTGGGAAAGGCTGTCATCTCTCGATATAATGCTAGGACGAAGATGCAGCCAGACTGAAACAAACAGCATTAAATGCCCGCATTCAAGCCATAAGTGTGTTCCAAATCAGGCCAACCTACTGAGTATGCCCAGTTACATCGTTCTGGTCACTCCAGGGTTCTGAAACGTCAACTCCATTTCTCCGGGTTTTTAGAGTGGCCAACAGGTAAAAGAAGGTTGCAGGAAAAACAATTCTGGAGAGGTTCAATGAAAGAATAGCACCTGCACACAGGAAGTGGAAGAACGTGGGAAAACTGCCCAACACACAAACTCAGCAATGCTTCAACATGAATTTTAATTTATTGGATTAAGGAATTCAGGCCGACCAACAGATACACCAGGGAACCAGCAGATGGCATGCCTGAATAAGGATAACTCCAAATTTGGGAAATTTTACGATCTGGTTTAATTTAATTAATTAAATTTATGGAGCATCTACAATGTAACGAGAGGCAGAGTGAGAATACAAGAATAAAAAAAGAAATCTAATGAGGAGGATTTGAAAATGCAATGTAGAAGTAACTACTGTGATAGAACTATAAACTAATGCTGGAGAAAAACAACATTTCGAAAGGGACCTCTGCGAAGTGTAAAACAGTTCTTATGGGCAGCAGCTAACCAAATATAAAAAAAGAAGACATTTCTCATTATCTCATGTTTCCTAAAATAAAAATGTACTCTCTTCCAAGGTAAATAAATGTAAACCCCATGTTTAAATTGTTTCATTGTTTTGAAATAGGCAGCATTCGTATATCTCCCATTTAAAAAGAAAATGAAAAGTAAAGCTCACAGAGGTTGCTGCTTTCTTTCAAGTTGACAAAGGATCAGTAAGTGGCCAAATTGAAATCAGAACTTATGTTGTCTGAATTCCAGCCTAGTGGTTTTATGTATGGTTGTATGTTTTATGATCAGGTTGTATGTAAGATGAATAAACAAAGACTTTTGCAGGGGTGGAGGCCTGGGGGAGGTAAGTAGATGTAATATTAAATTACCATGTATTACCAGTTAACATTGATGGTTTCAAAACGGGTTCATCCAGAAAGAGACCAGTTTTAACAACTCGATGGGAGAGTGTTGGGTCTCAGTGAAGTCCCTGCTCATTAAAGACTTTCTATTGGTGGTTATAACATTGAATGAAAGAAAGATGGGGTTAAAGAGAGCCTGACACTTTATCCCTGTTAGATCTGAATATTTTTATCCCTGAAAATAAGGTCCCTTTCATTGATCCTCTCAACTAGCATCCTCTGGACCTCTCCTTGTTCAGCCCTTCATCAGTCTGACTGCTGATGCCCCAAATCTGAACAACACCATTCACATTGTGTTCACAGTGAGCACATTGGCTCAGTGTACTTGAAAATTTAACATTGCTTTTATTTAAAATTTTAAAAAATTCCTTTAAAAAATATTTACCTATTTGGCTGCACTGGATCTTAGTTGCAGCACAGAGGATCTTTGATCTTTAGTTGTAGTATATGGGATCTAATTCCCAGTTATTCTTCAGTTGCTAAGTCGTGTTTGACTCTGCAACCCCATGAACTGCAGCATGCCAGGCTTCCCTGTCTTTCACTAGTTCCCAGACCAGGGATTAAACCTAGGTCCTCTGCATTGGGAGGGTGGAATCTTAGTTACTGGACCACCAGGGAAGTCCCTCAACATTATTTTTAAAGGAAACATTTCAACCATAAAGAAACATTTACAGACTTGCCTAAGAAACACCCTTTTCTCCCTGCAGAGATTTTTAAAAATGTTAACATTTTGCTTCCTGTGTGTGATTAACAGTTGAAGCCTCTTTTACATGCTGCCCAGATCTCATTTTCCACCCTGCCTGCCTAGAGGCATCCACTGTCATGAAATTAGTGTGCTGCCCACTTGTCCACTTTTTATCCTTATTATATATACGTTTGGCCTCATAAACAGTGTGACTGTTTTAAAGAGCTATCATAATTTACGTACTTTGTAGTTTGCTTCTTTCAGTCAGTGGTCTATTTCTGAGATGTGATCATGTTGATACATTCAGTGATAATTTCTACATCATTCCCACCTCCCACTAGGAGCCAAGATATGTTCTATGCCTGACAGTTTTCACAAGACCATGTGTAAATTGCATAAAAATGTGACAGCAGCACATCTCTAGAGGATCTGAAGGTACAAGGGATCTAGAAGTACCTGAAGCAGGTCCACAATGATTTTCATAAACGCTCTTAGATGCTTCACTCACCCTTAGTAGAGTCAGTGTTGGCTCCACAGGACACAATGACTTGATAAGAATCAGCTTAAGGATCAACATTACTTTTTTTAAAAAAAGTATTACTTCATTAGTATTTATTAATGAATTGAAAATATCATATCTCTTTTACGATGCATTTCCCATAGCTCATCTTCTGATGTTAAACTATATTTATGACTGTCTAAGCTCAGTATTTATTATCATTTAACTAAAGAGCCTCTTGATGAAAGTGAAAGAGGAGAGTGAAAAAGTTGGCTTAAAGCTCAACATTCAGAAAATGAAGATCATGGCATCCGGTCCCATGACTCCATGGCAAATAGATGGGGAAACAGTAGCTTACTTTACTTTCTGGGCTCCAAAATCACTGCAGATGGTGATTGCAGCCATGAAATTAAAAGACGCTTACTCCTTGGAAGGAAAGTTATGATCAACCTAGACAGCATATTACAAATCAGAGACATTACTTTGCCAACAAAGGTTCATCTAGTCAAGGCTATGATTTTTCCAGTGGTCATGTATGAACGTGAGAGTTGGACTATAAAGAAAGCTGAGCACCGAAGAATTGATGCTTTTGAACTGTGGTGTTGGAGAAGACTCTTGAGAGTCCCTTGGACTGCAAGGAGATCCAACCAGTCCATCCTAAAGGAGATCAGTCCTGGGTGTTCATTGGAAGGACTGATGATGAAGCTGAAACTCCAATACTTTGGCCACCTGATGTGAAGAGCTGACTCATTTGAAAAGACCCTGATGCTGGGAAAGATTGAGGGCAAGAGAAGGGGATGACAGAGGATGAGATGGTTGGATGGCATCACAGACTCGATAGACATGGGTTTGGGTAAACTCTGGGAGTTGGTGATGGACAGAGAGGCCTGGAGTGCTGCGGTTCATGGGGTCGCAAAGAGTCGGACAGGACTGAGCGACTGAACTGAACTGAACTGAGGGAGCACCTTTAAAAAAGATTGTTTCACTGGTGGTCAAACAGTAAAGAATCTGCCTGCAATGCAGGAGACCTGGGTTCCATCCCTGGGTCGGGAAGATCCTCTGGAGAAGGGAATGGCAATCCACTCCAGTATTCTTGCCTGGAGAAGTCCATGGACAGAGGAGCCTAGTGGGCTACAGTCCATTCGATCGAAAAAAGACAGGACTGAGGGACTAACACTTCCACTTTTCTTTGTATAAAATAGTTGCCTATAATTAAAGAGGCCACAGAGATGTGTCCCAAGGGTTTGGACATACCACAGATTATATAGCTGTTTTTGGTCAGTCTCCTAACATGGGGTGGCAAAGATGCAGACAGAAAATTGTATTCAAATATACTATCTTAACCAAGTGTATAGTTGAATAACGTTAAGTACAGTCATACTATTCTACAAGATCAAAGTATTTAAGTCCTTGTGCTACCAGAGAACAAAATGATGCCTGTGAAGTCTAGGTTGAAAAGGGAGGAAAAGGAGGAAGGTAGATAAAATGATGGAGGCAAAGATAACAGCTTTGGCTTGGAATGAATGAATCCAGACTCAGCCCTTAAAACGCTGCCTGGCTTTGGTTAAGTCTTTTTAACCTTTCGGGGCCGCTCTTTTCCGCGTCTGAATAATGAGAGGTTAGGTTTAGATGACTTCTAAGGAATCTTTAAGTTCTGAAATAGCTTATGTAGAAAAAAATAAAATAAAATCACATATGAAGAAAAAGAAGAAACATTTCCCAAAGAAGATGGGGAATGCCACCAATAACCTCAAGCCCCACCTGCTCACTAAAGTGGGTGTTGATAAAGAGGGTATCTGCTCTGCTGCTTCAGCCTGGAGCTCTGCAATATGAAAGCTGACTACCTCCATCTGCACCCAGTACCACCATCAGCACCCGCCTCTTATCTCCAATCCCCGGGTCCCCAGGGGGCACGCTGGTTCTCGAAACAGGTTTTGGTGGTCTCGCAATAATAGCGTTCCAGGCTTGAGGGATGAGAGTCGCAGCACTATCTCAGCAGGGAAGGGAAGGAGAGCTTTGCAAAGGGGACTGAGGGCATTTAAGAAAAGCTTCCAGAGCGCGGAACGGCTCCGCGGGGGCCGGACAGGGCCAGGCATCAGCCTCGGCGCGACGTAAAGAACAACGAAACCCGCGGACGGGTATCCAGAAGGTGCGCTCAAAATGGGAGCGCTCGGCCGAGCGTGCGCAGCGCGCCTGCGCCGTACGTGCGCGCGCATCCCCCCTCCCGCCCCCGCCGGGCCGCGCGCCCCGGCGATCGCGAAAGCTCGCGGTCGCTCCGAGGCGCGCGCCGGCGGTCCTCGCTGGCTCCGTTTACCTGAGGGACCCGCGGCCGTCCCCGGCCGGCGCCGCAGCCCCCCGGGAGCCGGTCCCCGAGGTGTGAGGTGAGCGCGGGTCGTGCAGGCCCCTTCCCGTCCGGCTCAGCGGGAAAAGGACTCAGGAGTGGGGACTGAGGAGGTGCCGCCGCGGCTGCCCGCTCCTCGGTCTAACCCTGTGCTGAAGAGCCACCAGCAGCCGCGGCACCTCCTCCCCAGGGATCGTTATTCTCGTCGCCGCCAAAACAAAAGCCTTGGGCGCCGCGCTGTGGAGGGGTGTCTCGGGGCTTTCTCGGGGTGGGCGGCGGGGCGCGGGGGAGCCCGAGTTTCGGGCTGGGGGCTGAGGCGGACCGATGCCCGCCGACTGGATTAACCCTCTCGGTCCCGAGCCCGCGCCGAGCAACCTGTTCGAGTGTGGCCCGCGCTCCCTCCGCGCCGCCCCCGGCCCAGCCCTGGGGCTCGGTCGGCGCCGCGGGGGCGTGTGGCGCTCCCGGGCCGCTGGGGGCTGTGGGTGGAGGACGCGGCCGCTGGCTGGGAGGACAATGCACCGAGCGCTGGGCGCGGGGGCGCGGGGGGCCGCCGGGACCCGCCTCGGGGCTTCCCGGGTCCCGGGCGGCGTCGCAGCATCTGGACTGCCTCCTGTTTCTACTCCTGAAAGTTGTCCCCTCTCCTCCCTCCCGTCAGTTTTGCAAAGTCTGCATATTCCTCCTCGAGGCTTCCCCCTCTGCCCTTTTGGACGCTCCGTGTGTTTGCCCTGGGGTACCGCGGAGAGGTTCATCCATAGCCTCTGAAATTAGGTGCTGTTAAACATTTCAAGACATTTTAGCATCTTCCTAGAAGCCGTTTTCAGAGTTAGGTGCCTTCCTCAATAAGAGAAAAAAGGATGTTCTTTCTTTCTTTTTTAAAAGAACAAAAGCATATGCCACTAATTTAGGCAGAGAAGTCAACTTGAAGTTGCAAAATATCTAGGAAGGAGGAAAAAAGGTCTGGTTTTTGGCCCAGAATAAATGAAAATTTGAATTTTGGTTCCCTTCTGGATGTAGGCAGACAGAGCAGCAGAGCAGACCAGCAGCTATAGAAATAAATGACTGCTCTAGGTTGGTCAAACAAGATCTTATTTTATAGAAGTAGTTTGGAGAGACCTGTAATGTTTATTTACGGCAATTGGGTTACTTGGTAAAGCCAAAACCGCAGGAGCAAGGAAACAAAGACTTGACAAGGAGGATGCTACCTCCCTCCCTCTTGAGCCTTCTTTTAGCCTTTAGTGGTGTGCTGACATGCAAAGGGCTACATAAACCCGTAGTTCTGTTATTAAGAACCATTTTCTCCTCAAGATAATGCTTTCCATCCGTACTTTTAAGCAAATCAATACCTTCATTTTCCTCCAGAAGAAGAAGAAGAAAAAAAGTGTGTGTTTGAAGTACCAAACCACAACATAGAGGTAATAAGATAGGAAAGTGATGTAAAAGCTTAAGTGGGCAGGCTTGCAAGGATAGAGCTGAAAATAAAAGATAATTGAGATGCAATTCTTCTTACAGTGTTGCCTTTTATTTAGTGAAATAACAGGTTCCTCCTCTACCCTCCTCCCCCCAAGTGCTCTGAAACTGTCAGGAAAATAAGGTAATTAGTAAAGCCTACCGTCCTACCCTCTCTTTCCTCCTCCTCCTTTTTTTCCCCCCTCATCCACTAATATTCCCTGCCTCTACATCTCTCCTAGATCTACCAGTGCCCTATTAATAGAAGAAGAAAGGAATATAGGTTCTTTCATCCCTTTTTTCATCTTAGGTACTGTATTCCTCTGAGCATTATTTTGTGCTTTGAACATTTAGGTGGATTTTTCTAGAGCGATCCCCAGCCATGATTGAGATATTTGAAATAGGGAGGCTTGAGGTGAAGATAATAGTAAAGTGCACATTCTTTCTTTGTATAGCACAGTGTTGTGAGAGTGTCATCATTGGGCAAAGAGAGGGGGTTTTAAAGTCATGGTAAGTCCTCTGTTGCCCACTTGACAGGAAAAAAATCTCTCTCCCCAACTTAAATTTCGTATGTGTTAGTAAAACTATGAGATGTCATACTGAAAACTTATTCAGAGAATGTTAGTTTGTTGATGTCAGACTGCTGTTGACTTTATTTTCTTAGGAGACGTGATAGGAAACAGTTCTTACTGCGTCTTTACCTTCTTTCACAGGGAAGAGCAGTGTTGGCCTCAAGTATTTTTTAACCCCTAAATTTCTAGAGTTAGAGACGTTTAAAGCTGCAGCTGCCCACAAAAAGAGCAGTAGTGCAAATGAAAAGCAAGACTTTGAAATATGCATGAGAGGAATTGTTCAGTATTGATTTGGGAGAAGAAGGGTCACAGAGTCTTGAGGAAAGAAGTGAAGGTTTTTAATAGTGGCTTTTCCAGAAGGTTAGGAATGAATGTTTGAAAAGTAACAACTCCTCTTTGACAAGAAAGCAATTTTAACTGACTGTTGCATCAGAAATGGTGAATCTATCTTTGAGTTACAATTTGTTATGCTGAGAACTAGTAACAGTGTTGGTGGATCCAAGGAATGGCTGTGAATGAAATTTAAGAAAAAACAACTAGGCTGGTAGGCCTAAAAAAAATCCTGGTCCCCGAAGTTTATCTCATTAAACTAATTTTGTAGTCAAAACATGCAGCCATCCTAAAGGGGGAAAATAAAATCAGGAGCTTGGTATTAGAGCATTTTCTGAACACATTTTAATGGAAAAGGGAAACCAGGCTGGAATTTCAACCTGATTTTTTTTTTTTTTTTTAAAGTCCAGACTCTGGCCATCTTTTAAATTTCCAGTTTTGTTTTTAGTTTTAAAAGATCTTCTGCTTCTGCTTTCTCTAGTCTTAAAAGTAATGTATAATTTGTAAGATGGACTGGATTTTGATGCCTACTATTCATTTTAATTTTGAACTTTAATGTATTTGTTTTTTCCTGTATTTTTTTAAGCCCCATCACTCAGCACACTGGAAGATTAGATTATCTTTTGTAATCAGTAGATGACTAGACGGACTTTAAAAATTAGATAAAGTAGCAAAGTGATACCTTGAGAGTAGTAAGAATCTAGGCCCTATGAATTAAATATGGAGCTATATAAACTTTAGCAACCAGAAAACAGTATCCTGAGAATGAATTTATTTTTTAAATAAGATATGGAAAACAAAAGGCAAAACCCACATGAGTTTTAGGAAAAGGAATCTAGCACTTTGAGCAGTGATATGCTTTCAGTGTGTACTTTGCTCTCTAACAAGATAATAATTTCCTTGAGAGAAGCTTCAGAGGTAGTGATTGCTAATCCTTATAATGCAGTCTTGGAAAACAGTCTTGGAAAACTCTGAAAGAAGACAAAAGAATATCCTCCTGTTCCCACCGTAGCCAGTGTGTTTGAGGCAACCTTTAATTTCTGAATTGGAAACGCAAAATGTTAGGTACATTTACAGTGTGTCAAGATAAGTAAATCTAAGCTGAGAAAGATGAAAGGAAGCTTTCTGTACAGAAGGTGTGAATTGGAATAGAACTGCTAACATCTTTTGTTGCAGGGCCCTGCTGACAAGCCCCCAGGACCCACTTTTGTCATTGTCTATTCTGGGATTCTGCCTGCTTTCTTTCCTCCTCACAGTTGCCATCTCCTGCTTTTCCCACCTGAGTTCTTTGGGTCTGGCTTTGTAGCCAGCCTCTGAAGACAGTCTTCCAAGATTGCATCCCCTTTATTGCTGTTCTTCAAGACAAATACTCAACTTGTTTTAGGGGCTTTTACTTTTTATCATCAAAAGAGAACTGGTAAATTGGGGAATATCAGATTCCTGATGTTACACATTGATAAAAATTAAAGTATAGGGTTAAATGTCTCTAGTCCTTTTTGTTTTCTGCTGAAATAATCATCAGGTCACTTAATCTGAAATTAGTTTCCCACATATCTTATATTGCTCTGTAAAGAAGTGAATGTCTCTTTTCTCAGGGTTAGGGCATGAAAAACTGTTGCCAGACCCCTCATTTTTTACTGTCATTGGCGCCCAAGACTGTTGCCTCCAGTTAATCCAGCAGTTCCCTTTATTCAGCTGAGATTCTGCAGATTCCTATAGTAAAATATGTAATATCAAAAAGAATGCAAAAAAAATCTTTTAACCTTTATGTAGTCAGTTGCTGTATTTTTTCAGTATTTCCTGGTTTCCTCAATCTTCTGTGTCCTGTTGTCTGAAACTTACAGCTTCTTCAAGGATGGTTCTCTTGGGAGAAAGGACTGTTGCTATCCATACTCATGTGATCCTGATTAGAAGCATTTATTTCATCATGTTATTGAAGAGCAATTTAGAATATATACCAAAAGTTTTTTTTTTAACTGTGCATAATATTTGATTCAGCTGAGAGGTGATCTGATTTTTTTTTCAGTTATTGAAAATCAATTTTTGACCCATTCTAAGTTTATCATCATTTTTTTGCTTTTCTTGCTACCTGTAGTAGGGCATTTTTGTGTCCCTTGGCTTGTTACTTTCAACAGCCGGTAAATCATTCATTCAACTAGTATTATTGTCAGCACACATTTATAGATTTAGCAGACTTAATTTTCCCATACACAAATAACATACAACAGATTTTAAAATAACATTTCAGCATTTATAATACTTTACTATTTTTATTTTGTTTTTGTTTTTGTTTTTTGACGACGCTGTGCAGCTTGTGGGACCTTAATTCTTTGACCAGGGATCAAACTCTAGGTCCCTGAAGTAGAAGTGGAGTCCTAGTCACTGGATTGCCAGGAAAGTCCCTATTGTATTTGAAACAATTCAGGTAGTTTTATTCTGTTCCATGTATGTGTATTTTTGACAAAAGTGGGAGACTATATGCTGTTTTGTAAACCATTTAAAATTTTATTTTTCACTTATTGTATTGTTACTGTCTTTTCAAGTCAGTATATATAGATCCTGCTCATCATTTTTAGTGAGTGTGTTATGTGTTGGTTGTACCCTAGTTTAACCAATTCCTTATCGGTAGACTTTCAGATTGTCTCTGGGTTTTTATTTTATAAACAATATTGTACTAACATTTCAGTTATGTATCATGTGTACTTGTGTTTACTTTCTTAATTGTAGAATAGGTTTGCTGAATCAAATTATATACATTTTAAGGGCTTTTGATGTCCATAGCTGTTTTTTTGAGGTACCAACTAGTTTGCTTTTCCTCCAGTAGTATTTGAAAATAGAGAATTTCCTGGCAGTCTAGTGGTTAGACACTTCACTGCCCTGGCCCGGGTTCAGTTCTTGTTTGGGGAACTAAGATTCTGCAAGTGGTGTGGAACAGCCAAAAAAAACAAGTATTTCCAAGTGTTGAAATGTTGAATATATTCTTTTTTCTGCACCCTCTCCTATACTGTGTTCTGTTATTGTTACTTTGCTCATCTGATTGGCAAAAATGTTATATATCATGTTTGTATGTTTTTATTAGTAAAGTTGAATATCTTTTCATGTTTGTTGGCCATTTGTATTTCTTTTGTAAATTTATGTCCTTTTTCCATTTTTCTATTAAAGTAGTATTCTTTATCTGCTTTTTAAAAAATTCATTTTATATATTACTTTTGCTAAGCACATAATTATGTGCAAATATCCTATACTGTTTTAAATCATTCTATTTTAGGATAGCATTTCTCAAAATATGACTTATAGATCACTTGTAACAGTACTGAGGTAATCATCAGAATACATGTATATCATTCGTTTTCCAGAGGTTCAGATTTCTTAGACCTATGGTTCTAAGATTCTATGAATGTGCTGCATATTAAAATTAGAGAACCTCTGATTTGGAAGAAATATAAATTCCTTAATATTTTTACTGTTTCTATTTTTCTTCTTGTCTCATGGCATTCTACTGTTTTTTCTTATTTATCTTAATAATCATAAACTACAGTCTTACTGTATTAAGGTTTTATCCTACCTCAGCCTAATATAATAATTTTACAAAAATGTTTTGATATATGGAAATTTGAATGTCAAAGTACATAAAGGAAAGCACTTTTGTAAGTTTGTGAGAAGCGTTGTTTGTAAATGAGGCAAAAGGAATAACTGAGAGAAAAAGAAGTAAAATAGGGTAGACAAAAGTATAAGGGGGTTTCTCATCTGGTTTAAAAAACTCAATGTTACTTTGTTTCTTCGTCAAGTTTTGTATGGTAATCTTCTTTGAACCATAAATTTGGAACCCGTACTGCCTGAAAAATAGTCTAAATGAAATTTTTATTGTTAGATACATATTCAGTAGGGAGCAATGTTCCCTTTAATTTTTTTTTAAGTTGCAAGCAGATGAACATGCTGCATAAGCAGCAAACTACAAAAATGGAACTTCTATGGATGTTTTGATACTGTAGCCAAATGAAGCTTTCAGGGCTTACTTGACACATTTAATGATATGCATAATTGTTACCGTGCTGTATGGTAATTAAGCTTAAATATACATGACTGTGTTTAATATCACTTTTCCATAGCCAGACATCACATTTCTGGGCCCAGCTTGAAGGAGGAAAAAATATGGCAGGCCAAGAAGCTTTAACAAATATTTCTGATTTAAAGATTTCAGTGTTATAGATTGCTTGTAACTTTGGTGTTCCTAATTCCTAAGGTTGTAGACTTTCCTTTTCCCTTCTCCTACTCAAGACCATATGATTGGGGAAGAAATTGGGAAGATTCAGCCATGGCTTTACTTTCTCCAAATAGTTTTTTTCTGCCCAGTAATTAAAGCTTGGGATGCAGAGGTCCCTGTCATTGGTAGTGAACAAAGGACAGTTTCTTTCTCTACTTTAGCCAAGCCGGTTCAAGTTCTCAAGGTCTAAGCTGTCATGGGCTCTAATATCTATTTGAGTTGTCCTGTTAACCTGGGTCTCTGAGAATTTCTGAACCTGACTTTCTCATGTTTTCCCAGCCGAGGCTGTGTACTTCAAACAGAAATATTTGACATGTGTGAAACGAAAACAAAGTAAAAGCAGACTTAACTTGATTACAAAACCAAATGGAAGTATGATAGTTTTAGAATATACTTTTTCCTACCAAACCTGCCTTCCACTCTACCTACCCTCCCAGCCCCAAAAGAGATGCATAGTTTTGTCCCTAGAAAAAAAGTGAAAGTGGAAGTGCATCCAACTCTCTGCAACCTCATGGACTGGAGCCTGCCAGGCTCCTCTGTCCCTGGAATTCTCCAGGCAAAGAATACTGGAGTGGGTTGCCATTTCCTCCTCCAGGGAATCTTCCCAACCCAGGGATCGAACCCATGTTTCCAGCATTGCAGGCAGATTCTTTACCGTCTGAGACACCAGGGAAGCCCCCAGGAAAGGCAGTGTCAAATCAGACTTTGAAACTTTGTAGAAACTCTTAACTGGAAATCATTCATATCCCACACTGTAACTTTCTAGGGTTGACTTTTCTCTGCAGCCTGACTGTGTGTAATGAAGCATTTGTTGGTCAAACGTTTTCTCTATCTATGTGCTAAATTTTTGTACTATCTAAAAGGATGAAGCATTGTTGGGAAAATGTCCTGATACTAGTTTTAGAATCTTCTGTTGGCCAGTTCAGTATTGGTTGATAGAAGTAAGTCTTTGTATCCACTGTCATTCAGTAATAATACTACCTAAAGTTTGATGTTGCTTTACCTTTTATAGAGTACATTATTTTATAATTCACTCATACATTTTTGATAGGGAGGTGCAATTTTTAGAAAGGAAAATTCTGAGCTCAGAGAAGTTAAGTGATTCACATAGTTGGGAAGAGGCTTCAATCCATATCTTTTGATTTCTTTATATTTTACACCTTTCACAGATACCATCTGCTGAATCATGTAATGATTAAAACATAATAAAATTTAAATAACTTGGTATTAAGTGTGGCAGATATTTAAATAAAATTTAGGACAACAGCTTGCAAGTTTTTCAAAGTGAATTAATTAGGTCCTGTGACAAATGAAAAACTACCATTATAGATGGGAAATTAAACTATATGTTATATAAACAACTGAGGGGGGAAATAGTGCCTTTAAGTGCTATTTATGGATTCTCTGGTATATCTATAGCAAGAATGATAAGGTAGAAAAGCTATAGTATTTTTTTATGAAATACCCATGTATTTTATCTGTAAGGCAGTATTGTATCTCTCATCAAAGTTTGTGATTGCTGTTGTTAGCCACACGCCCGGCGTTTGGAATTTTAGTTCTCCACCAGGGAGTGCCCCGGTGCCCCAGCAGTGGATGTGTGCAGCTTTAATCACTGGACCACCAGAAAGTCCCAAAGGCAGTGTTTTACAATTTCTCTTTCTAGTAGTTGATTGTTAGTGTGTAGAAACGCAACTGATTTTTGTATACTGATTTTGTATCCTGCAGCTTTACTGAGCTAATCAAAGTTTTAATATCAAGCCTATAATATTTTAAGAGGAAATCGCTAATTTCTCCCATTTTTTAAAAAAATTATTTTTCAGATATTTCAATCAAAGGAAGAAATAGCTCTTCTCCTAAGATGGAATCTGTTGTTTGGGAATGTGGTTGATCAACTTGACACGTTGGCCAAATGGTACCCGATGTAATAAAATGAAAAGAAGAGGCAAGATGATGTCATTTTCCCATATTGTGAAACCAAAAACAAATGCCTTTTGTGAGACCAAGCTAACAAACCTCTGACGGTGCAAAGAGTATTTCTGTTTGAAGAACTTAACAGTAAGATAGAAGAAGTACTTTCAAGCTGAGACCTGCAGGTGTACAAAGATCTAAAATACATATTGAGTAGGCCTGATCATCTGTGAATCTCATTCAATCAAGAAAGCATGGCTATGAGTAGGATCGTCTTCTATCTGTGGCCCTTGACTATGTTTGTGGGCCATATAGGTGGGCACAGTTTGTTTTCTTGTGAGCCTATTACCTTGAGGATGTGCCAAGATTTGCCTTATAACACTACCTTCATGCCCAATCTTCTGAATCATTATGACCAACAGACGGCAGCTTTAGCAATGGAGGTAAGACTTCATCTATTATTTGGCATGTCATAGAAAATTACTCTTGTATTGCCCTTTTAATCAGTCTAATGAATGTCTCTGATAAACAATAGGAAAAACATGTACATTAAAAAGTTACGTATTTAGGTTCAGACTCTGATAGATTAAAGATTTCATGTTTGGGGAATGTTACTTATCTTAGTTTTCAGATATTATTCTTTTATGAAGAAATTTGAAACATTGAAACTGGGGAAGTAATAGCCTTTCAGAAGTTTAAATTGTTCAAGTTATGGTTACATTTTTTCTGTTAATTGAAAATAAGACTTTAAAGAGCAGACTATAATAATAATATTCATAATTCACTTAGTAAATATTGAAGGTAACATGATTTTGAAAATGGGTTCTTTGGTTCAGCCTTTAGGCTGATGGGTTTACAGTATTTACATTGTCTTAAATACTTAAGATGGTATCCTGGTCTTACTATCTTCACATCAATTTAAGAACAGTAACTCCCAAGCAGTGATAAAGGTTTTGTTGTGTGCATTATCTGTTCCTGACCTTTTAGGACTTCATGAAAATCTGTTGCCTTACTTGAATTTTTCTAATGATAATTCTTTAGGCACTTTTTAATTATTTTACTTTAGAAGCTATGACAAATTAATGGATATAGTTAGTAATAGGTTTAAATAATTTTGTATGTGTTTTAATAATGGTCTTAGAATTGTGGACAAAGATATGTTTACCAGATAGGAATTAGGAGGCAGTTGGAGAAGGAAATGGCAACGCACTCCAGTATTCTTGCCTGGAGAATCCCATGGACGGAGGAGCCTGGTGGGCTGCAGTCCACGGGGTTGCAGAGTCGGACACGACTGAGTGACTTCACTTTACTTTCTAAACTAACAGTGAGATGTAAAAGCTTTGGAGTTGTATAAACTGCAGCAGCAGCTACCACTTTCTATCTGTATTACTTTGGGCAAGTTATTTGAACTTTCTTACCATTGTCACTTTGCTTGTAAAATAGAGTTAACATGTTGGAAGGTACAAAATGAAGCGTTTATAAAGTACTTGGCACAGTACTTTGGAGTTAGTTCTCTTAAAGTGATAGTTTTTACCATTTTCCCATATTCTAATATTAATGTAGCTACATAGTACATAGACTTTACAGTTTTGTTTTGTTTTTTTTAATTTTAGTCTTTAATCCTTTGTTACAGTGCTTTCAGCAAATTGAATACTACGTGTTTTGGAATCTTCATTTTATAGTAAAATTCAAAGGTTTAGTACTTCCAAGTAAACTAACATAAATCTATCTGGGAAATTTTGTAGAAAGATTATTATTCATAGATTTTGAAACGTAGAGGGCAACTTGTATAGTCCAAATATTTGGAAATATTGTAGAGGTTGAATAAAATATTTCTGCTCTTCCACTGACTATACAAAGTCTAACTGGTAAGGAGAGATTTGGTATAGACTGTTAAATTGGGTATATGAAAATGGGTATTGGTTTAATATAGGAATTTGGTTCCAGGCATGGTAGTCCCTGTAGGGTATTAAAACTACCCAGTTCTCTCACCAAAAAAATGAAGAAGTAGGACTATCTTTGGTTCTGCTGTCATTTTAAGTCAGTATAACTCCTTTGGAAAGCAAATAGAGTTGTAAGAAATAAGTCATAAAGATTTATGTACTGATTTGGGTTTAACTTTTGCCTCTTTCATGTAGCAGCTTTCAGACTTTGAAATTAAGTCACCTAACATCTCTGTGATCTGGAGAAGGAAATGACAACCCACTCCAGTATTCTTGCCTGGAAAATCCCATGGACGGAGGAGCCCGGTAGGGTACAGTCTATGGGGTCGCAAAAAATCGGACATGACTGAGTGACTTCACTTCAACATCTCTGTGAAAATCATTTATGAAATGGCACTAATAACAAAAACACTTTGAATGGCTATTAGGATTAAATGAGAGATTTAAATAGCTAGTACAATGCATGATGCAGAATAGATGATCCACAAGTGTTAATGCTATTCCAGATTTCATTTCTAAGTGACCGTAGAGAAAGTACTAGAAAGACGATGTATTTGTTTCACATGAACTTGCATCTCTCATTGTGGGCTCCTGGGGCTTTCATAATGGTGGCATGGTGAGCTGCCTCTGTCCTCTCTTCAAACATGCCCATATAGGCTAGACATTTTGTTGGCAGTGAGACTGCATCTTTCTGAATTTCACTCATTCTAGGGAGAGCACCTAGATGAGTAAGAGAAAGCTCTAGTGATATGAAGTAATGTTGGGGATAGTTGGCTTGGTTGTCATATCAGGACAGTGATGTCACTGACAAAGTCTCCTGATAGTCTGAGAGTGTAAAGTTTCTGTAATAGTATAGGATATGGAAATTCAGCAATCAACACAACACACTGCACACTTGCAAATAGAAGTAAGGATTCTTAGATCCTTACAAGGACTTGTCTGCTGATGACACCCTCCTGTCTCTGATCCAGGAACTTTGGATCAGCTTGCCAGCTTTTAGCAGGAGAAAATAATTGGAACAGGTAACCCTAGCACATTTCATCCAAAGATGGGCTCGATAAAGGACAGAAATGGTATGGACCTAACAGAAGCAGAAGATATGGATGGCAAGAATACACAGAAGAACCGTACAAAAAAGATCTTCATGACCCAGATAATCACGATGGTGTGATCACTCACCTAGGGCCAGACATCCTGGAATGTGAAGTCAAGTGGGCCTTAGAAAGCATCACTATGAACAAAGCTAGTGGAGGTGATGGAATTCCATTGGAGCTATTTCAAATCCTGAAAGATGATGCTGTGAAAGTGCTGCACTCAATATACCAGCAAATTTGGAAAACTCAGCAGTGGCCACAGGCCTGGAAAAGGTCAGTTTTCATTCCAATCCCAAAGAAAGGCAATGCCAAAGAATGCTCAAACTACCACACAGTTGCACTCATCTCACATGCTGGTAAAGTAATGCTCAAAATTCTCCAAGCCAGGCTTCAGCAATACGTGAACCATGAACTTCCAGATGTTCAAGCTGGTTTTAGGAAAGGCAGAAGAACCAGGGATCAAATTGCCAACATCTGCTGGATCATGGAAAAAGCAAGAGAGTTCCAGAAGAACATCTATTTCTACTTTATTGACTGTGCCAAAGCCTTTCACTGTGTGGATCACAATAAACTGTGGAAAATTCTGAAAGAGATGGAAATACCAGACCACCTGACCTGCCTCTTGAGAAACCTATATGCAGATCAGGAAGCAACAGTTAGAACTGGACATGAAACGACAGACTGGTTCCAAATAGGAAAAGGAGTACGTCAAGGCTGTATATTGTCACCCTGCTTATTTAACTTATATGCAGAATACATGATGAGAAACGCTGGGCTGGAAGAAGCACAAGCTGGAATCAAGATTGCCAGGAGAAATATCAATAACCTCAGATATGCAGATGACACCGCCCTTTTGGCAGAAAGTGAAGAGGAACTGAAGACCCTCTTGATGAAAGTGAAAGAGGAGAGTGAGAGAGTTGGCTTAAAGCTCAACATTCAGAAAACAAAGATCATGAAGATCATGGCATCCGGTCCCGTCACTTCATGGGAAATAGATGGGGAAACAGTGGAAACAGTGTCAGACTTTATTTTTTTGGGGTCCAAAATCACTGCAGATGGTGACTGCAGCCACGAAATTAAAAGACACTTACTCCTTGGAAGGAAAGTTATGTCCAACCTAGATAGCATATTCAAAAGCAGAGACATTACTTTGCCAACAAAGGTTCGTCTAGTCAAGGCTATGGTTTTACAGTGGTCATGTATGGATGTGAGAGTTGGACTGTGAAGAAAGCTGAGTGCCGAAGAATTGATGCTTTTGAACTGTGGTGTTGGAGAAGACTCTTGAGAGTCCCTTGGACTGCAAGGAGATCCAACCAGTCCATTCTAAAGGAGATCAGTCCTGGGTGTTCATTGGAAGGACTGATGCTGAGGCTGAAACTCCAATACTTTGGCCACCTCATGCGAAGAGTTGACTCATTGGAAAAGACCCTGATGCTGGGAGGGATTGGGGGCAGGAGGAGAAGGGGACGACAGAAGATGAGATGGCTGGATGGCATCACCGACCTGATGGACATGAGTTTGGGCAAACCCCAGGAGTTGGTGATGGACAGGGAGGTCTGGCGTGCTGCAGTTCATAGGGTCGCAAAGAGTCAGACACGACTGAGCAACTGAACTGAACTGAACTTTAGCACATTCTTGAGTGTTCTTTGTGGGACTGGATGAGTTGAAAGACATTTCCTAGGTATAGTATGTTTCAGCATACCCAGGCTTCAAGCCTGCCTCGGGTTCATTCCTGTACTGATGTTTGGTGAAATCAAAATGAGTGCTTTGAATGAAATAATATATGATATTGAGCTAAGGATGCCAGGAGAGAAATGGCAGAATTTGGGATATTTCTGATTTGCTTATTATTGTTCACAGTCAACAAGTTGGGTGTTCTTTCATTGTGTATAGAGAATTCTTCCTCAATACTTCCATTGAAATTGGAACATGTTCAAATAAATGGGGTGAATTGTCCATTTATTAGATCCTCGTTAGTATGTTTATTTCTCTTACTTTACAAAAGGTGCGTTTATACACAAACACACACATTAAATTTTTCTTAAGTTCTTAACTTGATGTCTGTCTTTTCCTCAAATATTGTGGTTTTTGATAGAAAAAAAATTGCTCATTCCTGAGTTTCCCACACTATTTTGAACTGTCTAAATTGCCAAGTAAATTTTTAGGAGCTGTCCAACATGGACAACAAATTGTCAGTAACTATTTTTAGAAACCTACATGTTACCAGGTATTTATGACTTTATTGGTAATGAAAGAGATCTGAGCAGTTTTTTTTTTCTATATTGAATAATTAAGCCCCGTTGAATAGGACGGGTACAGTTTATTGGAAGAAGCACTAAAACAGGAATAGAAGGCTTGTATTCTGTCACTGCCTTGTCTTGTGACTCCCTTGTGTCCATTTCTTCTAGAAAGTATTTTCCCTGTCCCTTTTACAAAGTTTTTGTTAAGATCAAATGGTACAATTTATGTGTATTTTAAAGAACTTTAAAAAGGTAAAATGCTCTTCAAATACAGAGCATCATTCTTTGCTGCCTGTCAGTCTGTTTAATTTTAGTTAGATTGTGGAATAAGCAGTCTTTAATTTCTTTGGGAGGTTGATTGCTTTTTTTTTTTAACTAAACCTGTATAGGATAATCAGAGGAAAAAGCATCTGGAAAGGTTTCTATTTGCCTCCATTTCCTGTTTTCTTTTGTAATTCTCATTAAAGATTTTCTTACAGCATGAGAAACTGGCAGGTGCATAGATCCTAGTGGAAACAGAGATCTTCAAAGCCTGAACGTTTTTGGTATCCTTTATGGCTCATTAAGAACAAAGCATGTTTGAACTAGTTTCCCAGTTATCCAAGCTCAAATTTTAGCCTTTTCTCCCTGCAACTTTTTATTATGGAAGATTTCAATTATGTGGACATACATGGAACGCCATATACCCATCATCCAGCTGCAAAAATTATCAGCTTATACTAGTCTTGTTTCATTTATGACTGCACACCCAGCTGGGTTACTTTGAAGCAAATGCCACACACCATAATTTCATCCATAAATATTTCCATATATATCTCTATAAAGTAAGGACTCTTTCAAAATATGTAAACATATCACTTGCTCAGTATTTTCAAATATATGCTCGAATATATTTTCAAATATATGTTCAAATATATGTTCAAATATATTTTCAAATATATGTTTCATATTAATGTTCAAATTACCCTTGTGCTGTTCTTAGTCTCTCAGTCATGTCCAACTCTTTGCGACTCCATGGACTGTAGCCCACCAGGCTCTTCTGTCCATGGGATTCTCTAGGCAGGAGCACTGGAGTGGATTGCTATGCCCTCCTCCAGGGGATCTTCCCAACCCAGGGATTGAACCCAGGTCTCCCAAATTGCAGGCAGATTCTTTACCATCTGAGCCACCAGGGAAGCCCAAATTATGCTTAGACTTTCAGTTTTTTAATAGTTGGCTTTTCAAATCAGGGTTCATGCATTACTCAATTGATATGTCTCTTAATTTATAGTTTCTCCTTCTGTTTCCCCTCTTCCTTTTTTCTTGTAATACACTTGCCCTACAGATTTTCTCAAATTTTATTTTGCCGTTTGCATCCCTGTGGTGTTACTGACCATGGTCCTCTGTTTTTGTTTTGAAAGAATACTTCCAAGGCACTGTAACATCTGATTGTTACTGTGTATAATTTTAGCAGCCATCGATCATTCCCTAGGTCAAGAATTTTATGAGGGGTTTGTAAAATGGTGATATTCTGTCATTCTTCATTTCTCAGCTAGAATACTTTATAAACAGAAACTTCCTCATTTTGATTACTGGACTGTTGAGTTATCTTATGTTCAGTTTATATAAAAAGGACAGTAAATATGCAGCTGTTCTCCTTTGTTAGTTTTTAGGATAATAAATTGATTCACAAGAATCTTTCAAAAGTAACTAATGAGATCTTTCTTCTTTTAAATATCACTGTTCTCCTTTCAAGTATCATTATAAACTCATGGATTTTTTCCATACTTTATGTGTTCCAGTCCATTGCAGTTACTATTTTGCTGTGGCTCAGTCTGTTCTGTCTTTGGTAGTGAGTGCCTCTTCAAGATAGCTCCTAAGTGTTCTTGATACTACCCTAGTGGTTTCTGATAGCTTCCTTGCTTTCTAGTATGATCCTACCTCATTTCATAAAATTCTGCCTCAGAACTTGAATTATCACTTTCTTTAGGGAGCGCTGGTTCCTTTTAGTTGGAAAGAATTTTCACTGGTTTTCACAGACTGCTATCTGGGTGCTATGCCTATTGATACTAGGTTAGTAATTTATCAGATCAGATCAGTCGCTCAATCGTGTCCGACTGTTTTAGGTCTCTTCAAAGATGGAGCTAGGAAATACTTTTTTAAAAAAAAAGTTCAGCATGAGTTTATACTGATAACTTGTAGTTAAACAATATTAGAGAGTTTTTATTTAATATTTTCAAATTTTTGTTTCTTCTCATACTGAAACCTTATGATATACAGACATTACATAATTCCTGAATAATATCAGTATTACTACTAGCAGTATCATTACTGAAAGCACTGTAAAATTTTTTTGTATTTCTTTTTTTTTTTTCTTTGTATTTCTTATGTCCTTAGGATGTATTTCCGGAGAAGGCAATGGCACCCCACTCCAGTACTCTTGCCTGGAAAATCCCATGGACGGAGGAGCCTGGTAGGCTGCAGTCCACGGGGTCTCGAAGAGTCGGGCACGACTGAGCGACTTCCCTTTCACTTTTCACTTTCATGCGTTGGAGAAGGAAATGGCAACCCACTCCAGTGTTCTTGCCTGGAGAATCCCAGGGGCGGGGGAGCCTGGTGGGCTTCCGTCTAGGGGGTCACACAGAGTTGTACACAACTGAAGCGACTTAGCAGTAGGATGTATTTCACCAAGGATGTCCAGTCAGATTACTGTGTTTTAGAGTTAAGTACTCCTCTATTTGGTTTAACTCAATACACAGTTTAGGTTTGTCTTTCATTTTGATTTTGAGGACCAACTTAAATTTTTTTTTTGTTTAAATTTATTTTATAATCATGTTTAGAAACTTGATATATATATGACAAGGTACATTCAGAGGAGTCTAGTTTCTGGACTGTGTTTGTGCTTAGTCACTCATTCATGTCTGACTCTTTGAGACCCAGTGGACTGTAGCCTGTTAGACTCCTCTTTCCACAGGGATTCTCCAGGCAAGAGTACTGGAGTGGGTAGTCATGCCCTCTTTCAGGGGATCTTTGCAACCCAGGGATCGAACTCAGATCTCCCGAATTTCAGGCAAATTATTTAACCATCTGAGCCACCAGGGAAGCCCATGAATACTGGAGTGGGTAGCCTATCCCTTCTCCAGGGGATCGTCCCGACCCAGGAATTGAACTGGAGTCTTCTGCATTGCAGGTGGATTCTTTACCAGCTGCATCCTAACCTTATTCTTTTCTTCCCTTTAGGGTAGTTGTTCTTTTAAAGCTTTTTGTTTATCTTTCCATTAAAAATTATAGTAATTATAGAAACTATATAATATCTGTCTATAGCTATATATTCTTTCATGCTCTTTTGATATAGTGTCATACTGTTTGTTTTCTCTACCTTGTCTTTTTACTTAATATATCCTGGCTATTTCATAGTATCACTTATAGATAAATATTCCTCAGAATTTTTTTTTAATTGTGGCAAAATATACACGACTTCACTTTCACTTTTCACTTTCATGCATTGGAGAAGGAAATGGCAACCCACTCCAGTGTTCTTGCCTGGAGAATCCCAGGGATGGGGGAGCCTGGTGGGCTTCCATCTATGGGGTCGCACAGAGTCAGACACGACTAAAGTGACTTAGCATAGCATACATGTTGCACTAGTGGTAAAGAAACCACCTGCCAATGCAAGAGATGTGGGTTCGATCCTAGGGTCAGGGAGATCCCCTGGAGGAGCACATGGCTTCCCAATCAAGTATTCTTGCCTGAAGAATCCAATGGACAGAGGAGTGTGACAGGCTATAATCAATAGTGTTGCAAAGAGTTGGACATGACTGAAGTGACTTAGCATGCATGTATGCAAAATATATATAACATAAAATTTACCATTTGAACCTTTTCTTGTTTGTTTTTTTTGCATACCATGCAGCTTGTGGGATCTTAGTTCCTTAACCTGGGATTGAACCCAGTCCCCGGCAGTGAAAGTTTGGAGTCCTAACCACGAGCCCACCAAGGAATTCCCCCATTCCAGTCATTTTTAAGTGTGCAGTTTAGTGGCATTAAGTACAGTCACCTTGGTATGTCATTACCACTATCCTTTACTTTTTCAGCTTCTGAAACTGAAATACTATACCTATTAAACAATAATTCCCTGTTCTCCCCTCCCTTCAACCTTTGGCAACCACCATTCTACTTTTTTTCTTTCTCTCTGAATTTGACTACTCCAGTACCTCTTTTAAGTGAAATCATAAAATATTTGTCCTTAAAAAAAAAAAAAATTTGTCCTTTTGTTATTGGCTTATTTCACTTAGCACAATGTCTTCAAGATTCATCCATGTTGTAACAAATGTCAGAATTTCCTTCCTTTTTAAGACTGAATAGTATTTCAGTGTATGTTTATGCCCAGTATTTAGTTTAATTATTCATTCATCAGACACTTGAGTTCCTTCCACTTTTTGGCTATTATGAATATAGCTGCTGTGAATACAGATGTATAAATATTTGTTCCAGTCTTTGCTTTAAATTTTTTGGGGGTATTCCCAGAAGTGAAATTTTAGGATAATGTGATAATTCTGTTTAATTTTTTGAGGATCTGCCGAACTGTTTCGTATAGCAGCTGCTCCATTTTACATTTTTGCTAGCGATGCACAAGGATACAGTATCTCTGTATCCTCACCAACACTAGTTATTTTCTGGGTTTTTGTTTTGGAATAATAGCCATTGTATTGGGTACGAACTTGTCCTCATTTTTTAGTTCAGGTCCTACTGAAGGACATTTGCTTTCGAAAGCAGAACTTGCTATTGAGGTCCTTATTCATCTTTGTAGGGCCAGCAGCTAACATAGTACCTAACACATCAGATCAGATCAGATCAGTCACTCAGTCGTGTCCGACTCTTTGTGACCCCATGAATTGCAGCACGCCAGGCCTCCCTGTCCATCACCAACTCCCAGAGTTCATTCAGACTCATGTCCATCGAGTCAGTGATGCCATCCAGCCATCTCATCCTCTGCCGTCCCCTTCTCCTCTTGCCCCCAATCCCTCCCAGCATCAGAGTCTTTTCCAATGAGTCAGCTCTTTGCATGAGGTGGCCAAAGTACTGGAGTTTCAGCTTTAGCATCATTCCTTCCAAAGAAATCCCAGGGCTGATCTCCTTTAGAATGGACTGGTTGGATCTCCTTGCAGTCCAAGGGACTCTCAAGAGTCTTCTCCAACACCACAGTTCAAAAGCATCAATTCTTCGGTGCTCAGCCTTCTTCACAGTCCAACTCTCACATCCATACATGACCACAGGAAAAACCATAGCCTTGACTAGACGAACCTTTGTTGGCAAAGTAATGTCTCTGCTTTTGAATATGCTATCTAGGTTGGTCATAACTTTCCTTCCAAGGAGTAAGCGTCTTTTAATTTCATGGCTAATGTTTGAGTGAGTTAATGAACTTTATAAACTGTGAATTCCAGAAGAGGTGATAGTCGTCATGGTTGTAGTTATAGAGCTGTACCTAAGCACATGATCTCCTGGAATTATAAATAGTTGTGGGTTTGTTGGGGTTAGTAATGGTAGTCCTGACAGGAGTACCAAAGATACCTGAACACTAGTGTTTTACTTTGTTCTTTTTTTTGGGAGGGGGGAAGGTCAAAGTGACTTGAAGCTTTCAGCATTATGTGTTTACACTTGTAAGTGGTATAATAAAGTAAAGGAATAAAAGAAACCAGCTTTCTTGTCTCTAGACCTCTCATTCTCTTTCTGCCTAAATAATCTCATTTCCATCTTTGCCTGTCAAATTCTAATGGTTGTACTTGATGTATCCCTCCAGGCTTCTCTGTCCATGGGATTTCCCAGGCAAGAATTCTGGAGTGGATTTGCCATTTCTTCCTCCAGGGAACCTCCCTAACCCAGGGATTGAATCAGTGCCTCCTGCTTGGCAGGCAGATTCTTTACTACTGAGCCACCAGGGAAGCCAAACTTGATACATTAATTAATAGGACAAAAATAGGAATAGGTAATAAAATAATATATGTGGTATCATCCTGTTTTTGTTGAAGAAAAGAAGTGTATTCATGTTCCTGTAGAGTAAGTGATCTGGAAGGATTTTTGTCAAGACCAACAGTGATTGCACAATTTATTTGTGTTTTATATGTTTTTCATTTAATGTTTGTGTTTTCTGGTTTTTCTGTGAGAAACACATTGTGTTTTTAAAAAGTAAAATTAGTACAGAAACTTCATTTTTTAAAATCCCAGCTATCCTTTTTTGTCTAGCTCCCAGTTGCAGTGTCTAAGACTTAGTATTTATTAAATATGTTTTTATTTGAATGATTGAAACTTAAGGAAGAACTTGGTAAATGCCATAAATAGGCATATAGTGCTGAGAGGATTCAAAAGAGAAAAGGATCATGTGTGGAAAGGATCAGTTGCAGATGATGTTTGAATTGACCTTGAAAGGAAGGGTTTTGTTTTGTTTTATTTTTAAGAGGATACTATAATTTAATACCCCTTTGTGCCAGTGATTAACATTTTGTGGATAGGCATTTGAGGAAATGAAATTTCTTTGATTGTATTTATTCTTTAAATTCATGGCTTATATTTTTAGGATACATGCATTATTCAGCAGACTGACTTATTATCTTCTATTTAGGTTGGTATTAATAAGGTGGTTTTCCCTAAGCAAACAACAGCCTGGTGAAGTGGATTGAAGAGGCTATTCGTGTGATAGGGAAACCAGCCAGGAATTAGGAAACTTCTAAGTTGAAAAATGTGAAAAATACACAAGTAGTGGAGAATTGATTGCATTTAGTTATTTCTGACTTTAGGAAAAAATAAGCTTTTAAAATTTTAATTGATTTTCTTGCATGATAGATCACTTTAAAAGAATGCCTTAAAATGCTTATTTTAAATTAAAGTATTAAGTGTGATGACTTTGGTTTGTAAAGTTTTATCTTTTGAGACAGACTGTAATTCACAACCATTCATGATACTTGAAATGTTAAAAGTTTACTTCCTGAAGAAAAGTCAAATTTTATGGGTTGCTCCAGGAGCTCCCCTTTGACTTAAGATAAATATACTCCTGTGATAAAGTCATATTTCTGCAAACTAGCTCACTGAACTAATATTGGAAAGTATTTAATATGCTGTCATAAAACATTAACAAAATAAATTTGTAAAAGAAAAGCAAATCTATGGGACTAAAGGTATTTTACAAACGTAAAAATTTTTATATATATATAAAATAATTCTTAAAGTTTTAGACCTTTTCTCTTTAGAATTTTATTCTTACAAAAAAGTTTTTAAAGGTCTTATTTTACATCACTTAAAATTACTCTAAAAAGTTTTAAAAAAATAATTTCTTACTCTAATTTGGATCTAAAGTAGAATAAATACCATTTTTGAATTTTCAAGGCCACTCCACATTTGGTTTCACATTTAGTGAATTTAGTCATAATATTCCCAAACCCAGTAGGATACAGTTTCTATGGTTATCAGACCCTTTGTAGAGTGACAAAGATTGGAATTCTGATTCTCATGAGTCAAATTTTGGCCTTTGACTCTGTCCCCCTTTCACACTCCTTGCTAAGCTTTGGCTGTTGCTGTGCTTGAAGGCCTGTCAGCTAGCAGGTTCCTATGGTAACAGGAATGGAAATTTCAAAGAAGAAAGAGAATAGGAGCACAAAGGCTTGGTTGATTTGAATTTGAACAAAGAATAGAAGGTTCCCTGTCTTGCACCTTTGTTAAAGAAACCAGAAATTTAATTTTAGAAAGTTATTTTTCAGTTTGTAAACTTCATATACCCTGGTCTTAATTTAGTGAATAAAAGTACTACTGCTTAGGGGAGTGCTCAGTAGGAATCTTTTAAAAATTCAATCAGCCGAAGATTCTTTTTTCTGCCTTTATAGAGTTTTGATAGTCTGTGTTCCTTATATATATTCTCAACTTGGCAGTATGCTGGCTAACTCTTTTAATTTTTACTTTGCTGAAGTTAAAAATTGTTAGAGTTATAATCAGGGCAGCTTGATTATTTGAAAAATATTAATGTTTTTTGTTTTTACATAGCTCTATTGAGGTGTGATTTGTATACAGTTAACTGTACCCATTTAACAGTGTTCAGCTTGAGTTTTGACAGAAGTATATACCTGTGAAACTATCATCACTATCAAGATGTCGTACATTTCCATCACCTCAAAAGCTTCCTAGGGATCTTCCCTGTGGCTCAGACAGTAAAGAATCTGCCTGCAATGCAGGAGACCAGGTTCGATCCCTGGATTGGGAAGATCCTCTGGAGAAGGGAATGGCAATCCACCAGTATTCTTGCCTAGAGAATCCCGTGGACAGAGGAGCCTGGCAGGCCACAGTCCGTGGGTCGCAAAGAGTCCGACACGGCTGAGTGACTGACACTGCTCTACTACAAAAGCTTCCTTGTGCCCTTTGTAGTCCACCCCTCTGAGTTGACTCCCTGCTGAAGCAACCATTGATCTGCTTTCTGTCCCTGTGGATTAGTGTTCATTTTCTAGAGTTTCATATAAATGTACGTATAGTATCTACTTTTTTATGTCTGGTTTCTTTTACCCAGAATCATGATTAAGAGATTGATGCATGTTTTATTTTGTGTTTTAAAAACACCATTCCAGTTGACAGTTGACTTTTTCACTTGGTAGTTGAGCACAGGGAATTGAGCAGGGTTCCTCGTGCCCATCCTAATCTCTTTTTAAGCTGTCATTTACTAGGTGCTGTATCCTATTTTATATATTCTTATTTGTATATGTTGTTGTTGTTCGGTTGGTAAGTTGTGTCCGACTCTTTGCAACCCCATGGACTGCAGCACGCCAGGCTTCCCTGTCCTTCACCATCTCCCAGAATTTGCTCAGACTCATCTCCATTGAGTCTGTGATGCCATCCACCCATCTCATCCTCTGTTACCTCCTTCTCCTCCTACCCTCAGTCTTTCCAGCATCAGGGTCTTTTCCAGTGAGTCGGCTGTTCACATCAGGTGGCCAGAGTATTGGAGCTTCAGCTTCAGCATCAGTATTTGCAGTGAATATTCAGGGTTGATTCCCTTTAGGATTGATTGGACTGCTTTGATCTCCTTAATACACCTATATGTATTAACACCATTTTATAGAGGAAAAACTGAAATTTAGAGAGGTTACAGAGAACAAACTGGTTAATAAGCTCAAGGACTCTGGATAAAAATGCCAGGGTTTAACTCTTGGGACTATCTTTGTAGCTATGTGATCTTTGGCAAGCTACTTAACTTTCTGTGTCTTATTTTCTTCACATTTATTATAAAATGGTGTGACTAACTATAGTACCTACCTTATGGGATTGTTGAGAAGATTAAGTTAGGTGTGTGAAGCACTTACAGCACTGCCCAGCCTGTAGTGAGTGTCCATCAATGCTAGCTGAGACACAGCACAAGATACTTATAGCTAGTAAGTGACAGAAGCATACACTTAAAGCTTTATACTCAGTGCAATAGCACAAAATAGTGACTCAGGTCAATTTTATAATTCATGATGGGGCTCACAAATGGAGGTTTTACTAGCATGGTATCAGATTGATATTGTATAGTTGAGGACTAAGCAAGTGTGAGACTTAACTTCAGGCATACATATGCTTGTATGTATGTCTATACATACATTGGCATGTGAATATAATGCATTTTTAAGCTTTGAGTTTTTTTTTTTTTTTTTTTTTGGTTGCACTGGGTTTTCGTTGTGGTGCACAGGCTTTGTCTAGTTGCGGTTTAAGAGCTTCTCCATTGCAGTGGCTTCTCTTGTTTCAGGGCAAAGGCTCTGAAGTGCATGGGCTTCAGTAGTCATGGAACGTGGGCTTAATAGTTGCAACTTGCAGGCTCCAGAGCCCAGGCTCATTAGTTGTGGCCCACTGGCTCTGTTGCCCTGTGGCATGTGGGATCTTCCCAGACCAGGGATTGCACTGGTGTCCCTTGCATTGCAAGGTGGATTCTTAACCACTGGACCACCAGGGAAGCCCTAAACTTTAAAGTAATTATAGACTCACAGGAAGTTAAAGTAGTGTAGAGATTCTGTATACTGTAGCTAGTTTTACCTGGGGTCTTGCTATCTTATGTAGCTATTAGTGTCAAAACTGGGACATTGGACTTCCCTAGTGGTCAAGTGGTTAAGAATCCTCCTGCCAGTGCAGGGGACACCAGCTTGATCCCTGATCCAGGAAGATCGCACATGCCTTGGGACAGCTAAGCCCATGTACCACAACTACTGAAGCCTCTATGCCCTAGAGCCTGTTCTGCAACAAGAGAAGCCACTGCAATGAGAAGCCTGCACACCGCCACTAGAGAGTAGCCCCCACTCACTGCAGCTAGAGAAAGCCTGCACTCAGCAACGAAAACCCAGCACAGCCAAATAAATAAATAAAATTTTTTAAAAGTCACAGGTGATCTAAAAAAAAAAAGGAAAGTTATCATTGGTATAATCTATAGCCCTTTATCATATTTCACCAGTTTTTACATGTACTCATTTTTTTGTCTGTATATGCACATGTACATGTATGTTTATTGTCTTTGCATTTTTATCACATGTATAAGTTCATGTAGCCATCACTTTGGTTAAGATACTGTGGAAATTCCCTGGCAGTCCAGTGGTTAGGATTCTGTGCTTCCACTGCAGGGGGCATGAGTTCAGATCCCTGGTTGGGGAACTGAGACCCCACAAGACCCACAGCGTGGCAAAAAGAAAACAAAACACCAAAACGATACAAAACTGTTTTTATCACCACATCCTCCTTGTGCTTCCTTTCTCCCTGCCACCCTTCCTATTTCCAGGCAACCACTAATTTCTCTGTCCCTATAATTTTGTCATTTCAAGAATGTTATATAAATAGATTCATACAGTGTATAATCTTTTGAGATTGACTTTTTTCGTTTAGCATAATACCCTTGATATCCACCCAAGTTGCTGCATGTACCAGTAGTGACTGTTTTTAATTGCTGAGTAGTATTCCGTTACAGAGATGTTCTGCAGTTTGTTTAATCATCCACTGAAGGATACTGAGTTGTTTCCAGCTTTTTGCTGTTGCAAATAAAGCTGCTCTGAACATTCATGTACAGGTTTCTGTGCAGACATAAATTTTCCTTTCATGTAAATAAATGCCCAGGAGTGTGATTGCTGGGTTATAGGATAAGCATGTATTTGAATTTTTAAGAAACTACTCAACTATTTTCCATAGAAGTTCTATCATTTTACATTCTACCAGCAGTGTATGAGAGACACATGTTCTCAGCATTCTTACCACCATTTGGTATTTTCACTGTTTTTCATTCAGCTTTTCTCATATGATGTGATATCTTACATGATTTTAATTTGCCTTTCCCTTATGGCTAATAATATTGAACATCTTTTCATGTGCCATTCATATATATTCTTTGATAAAATGTCTGTTCATGTCTATTGTTCATTTTCAATTGAATTGTTTTTTACTTTTGAGCTTTGAGAGTTCTTTATATAGTCCAGATACAAATCTTTTGTTTGAAATGTAGTTTGTAAATAGTTTAGTCTATAGCTTGGTTTTTCATCCTTTTAAAGTCTAGGAGAATAGCAGTCTTAAATTTTAACAAAATCCAGTTTACCAAGTTTTCTTCCTTTTAGGGACTGTGTTTTTGGTGTCATTTATAAGAACTCTTCATTGGGTCTGCAAAGTCTCTGAAGTTCTGTAGCTTTATGTCTAATTTGTATAAAGTAAGTTTCATTTTTTTGCCTGTGAATATCCACTAGCTTCAGCACCATTTGTTGGAAAGGCTGTCTATCCTTGCACCATTTGAACTGCTTTTGCTTCTTCCTCAAAAATCAGTTATCTGTCCTTGTGTAGATTTATATTTGGGTTCTCTATTCTGTCCTGTTGATCTTTGTGTCTATTTCACCACCAATACCACAGTGTCTTGATTTTTGCTAGCTATACAGTAAATGTTAAAATTGGATAGTATGATTTTCCCCCCTTTTTTTCCCAAAATTATTTCATTTATTCTACTTCTTTTTTTTTTTTTTTCTATAAAATCTAGAATAAGCTTATCTTTAACTACTAAAATTGTTACTGGATTTTGACAGAAATGTTATTAAATCTAGAGATCAGATGTTGAATCTCCAATCCATAAACAGTGTTGTTATGGATTGACTTGAGTCCCCCTGAAAAGGGAAAGTGTTAGCCGCTCAGTTGCTCTCTGTGATCACTTCATGGCAAAAAGATGGGGGAACAGTGACAGACTTTATTTTGGGGGGCTCCAAAATCACTGCAGATGGTGACTGTGGCCATGAAATTAAAAGACTCTTACTCCTTGGAAGAAAAGTATGACCAATCTAGACAGCATATTAAAAAGCAGAGACATTACTTTGCCAACAAAGGTCCGTCTAGTCAAAGCTATGGTTTTTACAGTAGTCATGTATAGATGTGAGAGTTGGACTATGAAGAAAGCTGAGCGCCAAAGAATTGATGCTTTTGAACTGTGGTGTTGGAGGAGACTCTTGAGAATCCCTTGGACTGCAAGGAGATCCAACCAGTCCATCCTAAAGGAAATCAGTCCTGAATATTCATTGGAAGGACTGATGTTGAAGCTGAAACTCCAGTACTTCAGCCACCTGATGCAAACTGACTCATTGGAAAAGACGCTGATGCTGGGAAAAGTTGAGGGCAGGAGGAGAAGGGGACGACAGAGGATGAGATGGTTGGATGACATCACCGACTCAATGGATATGAGTTTGAGTAAACTCCAGGAGTTGGTGATGGACAGGGATACCTGGCTTGCTGCAGTCCACAGGGTCTCAAAAGAGTTGGACATGACTAAGCAACTGAACTGAACTGATTGTTAAGTAATCCGGACTTCATAGAATTTGTTCAGGTTAGTTCTCTGCTGTTTTCTGGAGGAGATTGTGTAGAATTGGTATTCTTTTAAAATTGTTAGATTTTACCAATGAAAGCATCAGGCCTGAATATCTTTTTTCAGGAGATTTTAAACTACAATTTGTTGAATAGTTATAGGACTGTTCAGCTTATCAGTTTCATCTTGGGTGAGTTTTGGTAGTCTGACTTCAGAGGAATTGGTCTACTTCATCTAAATTGTCTGGTTTATATGCATAGAGTTGTTTGTAATATTATTTATATATTTTTAACATTTTTTTTGAAAGTGAAAGTTTTGGCTGTGATGGGTTTTCATTGCTGCGTGTAGTCTTTTTCTAGTTGCAGAGTGTGGGGGCTACTCTTTCCTTTTAGGCCTTTCATTGTGGTGGCTTCTGTTGCAGAGCCTGGGCTTTAGAGTGTGTAGGCTTCAGTAGTTGTGGCACATGGGCATGTCACTCTGAAGCATGAGGGATCTTCCTGGACCAGGGATCGAAGCTTTGTCCCCTGCATTGGCAGGCGGATTCTTAACCACTGGGCCACTAGGGAAGTCCTTCCTTATTATATTTTTAATGTCGGTAGAGTATCTAGTGATACCCTTTTTTTCATTCTTGATATTGTGTTTCTCTCTGTCTTTTTAAATCATTCTTACTAGAAGCCTATCAATTTTACTGAAGTTTTCAAAGAACCAGCTCTTGGGTTGAGTGATTTTTTTTCAAAGTTGATTTTCTAATTTCAGTGTTATTGATTTCTCTTCTTTATTATTTCCTTTCCTTTGCTTGCTTTTGCTTTATTTTGCTCTTTTTGGTTATTATGAATAACACTACTCTGTTATAAACATTCATATGCACATTTTTGCTTCAGTTCAGTTCAGTTGCTCAGTCATGTCTGACTCTTTGCGACCCCATGGACTGCAGCATGCCAGGCCTCCCTGTCTATCACCAACTCCTGGAGCTTGCTCAAACTCCTGTCCATTTAGTCAGTGATGCCATCCAACCATCTCATCCTCTGTCATCCCCTTCTCTTCCTGCCTTCAATCTTTCCCAGCATCAGGGTCTTTCCCAATGAGTCAGTTCTTCCCATCAGGTGGTGAAAGTATTGGAGTTTCAGCTTCAGCATCAGTCCTTCCAATGAATATTCAGGACTGATTTCCTTTAGAATGGACTGGTTGGATCTCTTTGCTGTCCAAGGGACTCTCAAGAGTCTCCTCCAACACCACAGTTCCAAAGCATCAATTCTTCGGCACTCAGCTTTCTTCACAGTCCCTCTCTCATATCCATACATGACCACTGGAAAAACCATAGCTTTGACTAGACAGACCTTTGTTGGCAAAGTAATGTCTCTGCTTTTTAATATGCCATCCAGGATGGTCATAAGTTTTCTTCCAAGGAGTAAGCGTCTTTTAATTTCATGGCCACAGTCACCATCTGCAGTGATTTTGGAGCCCCCCAAAATAAAGTCTGACACTGTTTCCATTGTTTCCCTATTTGCCATGAAGTGATGGGACTGGATGCCGTGATCTTAGTTTTCTGAATGTTGAGTTGTAAGCCAACTTTTTCACTCTCCTGTTTCACTTTCATCCAGACGCTCTTTGGTTCTTCTTTGCTTTCTCCTGTAAGGGTCGTGTAATCTGCGTATCTGAGGTTATTGATATTTCTCCCAGCAATCTTTATTCCGCCTTGTGTTTTTGTCCAGCCTGTCATTTCCCATGATGTACTCTACATATAAGTTAAACAAGCAGGATTATTTTTGCTTAAACATGATTTAAAATTATTGGGGGTATATTCCTAGGAGTGGAATTGCTGGATCATGTGGCAGTTTTATGTTTAACTGCTTGAGTAGTTGCCAAACTTTTTCCATAGTGGTTGCCTTGTTTTACATTCCTATCAGCAAATTTTTTTTATACCTAGTCCAGCAATCTTACTCTCTTATGTAGTTGGTAGTTCATTTATATATAATGCAATTGGTGATGTACTTGGCTTAATATCTACCACCTTATTATTTGATTTCAATTTTTCCAAACTGTTTGCCTTTTTCTCTCTCCTATCTTGTTTCTTTTGTATTATTCGATTTCTCTCTCTATTACCTAGTTAGTTGTGCATTCTTTTATTGCTTACCCCAGAAATTATGATATATACTCTTGACTTACAGTATTCTAATAAAAATAATAACTTTGATCACTCTCCCATTAGTGTTCCCCTGACCCCTATCTTTATAATTTTATTATCACACATAATTATTTTGTATTTTATATGTCTTTTAAGGCATTATTTTTTATTTTTACAGAGAATATTCATTTCTATTTTCCCACATATTCACCTCTTTTGTGGATTTTGATTCATTTTGAATTTTCATCTTAGATTACTTTTAT
Organism: Bos mutus; assembly: GCF_027580195.1. Taxonomy (NCBI): domain Eukaryota; kingdom Metazoa; phylum Chordata; class Mammalia; order Artiodactyla; family Bovidae; genus Bos; species Bos mutus. The sequence continues at coordinate 5,432 of NW_027219838.1, read as the reverse complement.
CTTTTAGTGTAGGTTTGGGCCAGTCATTTTTCTGTTTTTGTCTGTCTGAAAATGTCTTTACTTTGCTTTCACTTATTAAAGGGTATTTCTGTTGACCATAGTATTATGGTGAGCAGTTGTTTTCTCTTAGCTCTTTAAATAAATCATTCTGTTGTTTTCTAGTACTCCAAAGTCCAGCAGTAGTTGTTCTGTTGAAGGTAAGGTGTCTTTTTTTCCCCATTGGTTATTTTTATGATATTTTTCTTTGGTTTTCCACAGTTTAAATGCTATATGCTTAGGTGTATTTTTGTATGTATTCTTCTGGGGATTTGCATAACTTTTTGAATCTATGCTACTGCTAAGTCACTTCAGTCGTGTCCAACTCTGTGTGACCCCATAGAGGGCAGCCCACCCGGCTCCCCTGTCCCCGGAATTCTCCAGGCAAGAACACCAGAGTGGGTTGCCATTTCCTTCTCCAGTGCATGAAAGTGGAAAGTGAAAGTGGAGTCGCTCAGTTGTGTCCAACTCTTAGCGACCCCATGGACTGCAGCCCACCAGGCTCCTCCATCCATGGGATTTTCCAGGCAAGAGTATTGGAGTGGGGTGCCATTGCCTTCTCCTTTGAATCTATGGATTGTCTTTAATCAGTTTTGACAAATTCTTGACCCTCATCTTGTTATATATTGCCTGTTTATTCTTTCTTCCCTCTTTTGAGGTTCCAGTTATGTATATCCTAAACGTTTTCATGTGTTTTACACATCTAATATGCTTTTTTCTGTATTTTTCAGTAGTTTTTGGTCTGTGTGCTTCTGGTTTGGATATTTTCTATTGCCTTGTTTTCCATTTTGCCATTTCTTTCTTCTGATATATCTAATGGGCTCTTAATTTGATCATTTATGTATTTCACTTAGAGAATTTCCATTTGGTCCTTCTTATGATCGATTCCAATTTTCTGGAATCCTTGATCTTTTGTTTTCTCAAACATATTTCTCGTGTACAGTCTTGGGACTGAGCTGAGTTGAGGCTGGGTTTCAGTTTTGATCGGTCTCTGCCTCCCTGTCGTTTGCCCCCACTGCTGAAGTGTGGTCACTCAGGGGAGGAGCTTCCAGCTGTGAGTGAGTTATGCTCATGTCCCCTACTTGGACTTGAGCCTCTAATTTATGTTTCCTCATACTGATGACACTGCCAAAATCTCCACTCTGCTTTTCAGAGGCTTCGTGCTTAGCTTTTTAACCTCCTGCCCTGTGCATCTCCAGAATTTTCAAATATCTTGAAGGGCCCAAACCTAGAAACTTCCCTGTTCACCCATCTGTCACTTTTGTTTTGAATTTTGTCTGTAGTCTTTTTTTTTTTTAATTTTTATTTTATATTGGAGCATCATCGATTAACAGTGTTGTATTAGTTTTAGGGGGTACAGCAAGGTGATTCAGTTATATATATACATGTACTGTCTATGGTCTTGCACGACTACCAGAGCCCTGCTGGTTTCTTGGTTCTCTAGCATCAGCCTGGGCAAAACTTGCTTGTCAGTCTCTTGCCTTACACCCAGGTTCAACAGATACCTCCTTGGAGAAGTGGCTGCACTTATCAAGCCACCTCTGTATGCTTCCCTGCTCTCAGATTCCTGGTCTGTCTAGTTCTTTTCCTTTAGTAGTTCTCTGCTGCTGCTGCTGCTAAGTCGCTTCAGTCGTATTTGACTCTGTGCAACCCCATAGACGGCAGCCCACCAGGCTCTCCGTCCCTGGGATTCTCCAGGCAAGAACACTGGAGTGGGTTGCCATTTCCTTCTCCAATGCATGAAAGTGAAAAGTGAAAGTGAAGTCACTCAGTCGTGTCCGACTCTTAGCAGCCCCATGGACTGCAGCCTACCAGGCTCCTCCGTCCATGGGATTTTCCAGGCAAGAGTACTGGAGTGGGTTGCCACTGCCTTCTCCGAATAGTTCTCTAGTAGCCTTCAATAGATACTTTAAAGCTTTTCCTATATTTTGAAGTTGTTCTTGATGGAAATATTGATTTAATTTATTAATTTAAAATTATTTCTTCTTGCTTGGAAATGCTAATTGCATATAGTTTGTTTTATGTTATTATATATAAATGTGTTATATTTATTATATATAGTATATATAATATTATATATAGTGTTATATTTATATATTAATATATATTATATATAGTGATCGTGATATTAAGTGATAAAGTGATCATCACATACAGTTATGTATCAGTTATCACATCTCTTATACAGTTAACTTCTTTTAACACCAGTTTCTCTAAGTGACTCTTGGTTTTGTGACTGCGTTGTGTATAGAAGGCTTCTGGATAATGTTTTATATCAATGTAGAAATAAATTGATTGAGTCTTAGTGGAAAGGCCTTGTGGTGAGAATATGTTATTAGTTAAAAATCAGCAATGACTCTGAAACTGGTTATATAAACATGTGAAAAAAATATTTGGTAGTCAGAAGTCCAGATGTACATTTCTTGGGATAATTGATCTATTCCTGTGGTTATGATGATAATTTTAGTATGGTTTTATGTTTGGGGCCACTATTTTTTCTTTTTGTTTCTTTAATACCAGCTTACAGTGTTAGCTGTGTTTATATCGTATGATTTCAGAGTTCAAAGAACTCGTGTATGTTTTTAAAATTTTCTTTTAATGTAAAAAGATCAGGAAAATATGAGACCAAAGTGATATCTCCTCCTTTACCTCCCACCTCAAAACATGTACTACCGTGTATAATAACGACTACTCTTCCTCTCCTGTTGGAAAGGATTGAAGGCAGGAGGAGAAGGGGACAGATGGCTAGATGGTATCACCGACTCAATGGACGTGAGTTTGGGTAAACTGTGGGAGTTGGTGATGGACAGGAAGGCCTGGCGTGCTGTGGTTCATGGGGTTGCAAAGAATCGGACACGGCTGAGCAACTGAACTGAACTTCCTCTCCTACCCTTTCCTTTCATTTTTTGTCCCTCCTCTCCTATTGATATATGTTAGTTGACAAAAATACAGAAATTGAAGTACATAAGAAAAAGAAAATTGAAATCTCTTGTAATCCCATTACCAAGCAGTAATTAGGTTTCTGAGCATTTGACACGTATCTTTTGTGGATTTTTCTTTGTAAAATGGACTGTATTGTTATTTATCGTTCTTAGCCAGGCCTTTTCATTAATATCACCTGTAATAATTAAAATATCCATATGGATTCTGCAATACATCTCATACTTAACCATATCAGAATCTCTAGGTGATTCTGGGTGAAGAGGGTTTTGTTGAAAAAAAGAAAAGCTTCCCTTCAGAAAATTTTAATTGCCTTCAGAAGTCTTCTAAAACAGAAAAAGCAAGAATATTGCCATATTATATATGAAGGAAACTTTAACTTGTATACAACTCTTCATCTAATGATTTGATTTGAACTTTTTCCTAGCCATTCCACCCTATGGTGAATTTGGATTGCTCTCGGGACTTCCGGCCATTTCTCTGTGCACTCTATGCTCCTATCTGTATGGAATACGGACGTGTCACACTTCCCTGCCGTAGGCTCTGTCAGCGGGCTTACAGTGAGTGTTCGAAGCTCATGGAGATGTTTGGTGTTCCTTGGCCTGAAGATATGGAATGCAGTAGGTGCGAAAATCATAGATTTTTCATGGCCCTTTGCTTCTTTTGCATCATATTTAAAATTGTTTTCTAGTTCGTCAGTTTTTAAGAACTTCTTGATGTGTGTATATTACTTATAATTTTGAACAGAAGTTTCATGCCTCAGAGCTGTTCATTTCCTTAGGAATTTGGAATGAAATGAAAAAGGTGGAAAAAGAAAAACATTTCTATGAAGAAAATTTTTAAATAATTAAGAAAAACATAATCAAGATATAGATTGTTGGTATCTTTCCCTTACAGTTTTTTTTTTCTGATTATAAAAGTAATGCCATTTATAAAAGATTAGAAGATACAGAGAACATAATCGTTTGTTGCCTCATTATTAAATATCTTTAATGTGATTTAATGGGACTTGAATATCTTTATAATTTCAGTGTTAATGACTATAGTAGTTCTGTCATTTCTGTTTTTCTTTCTTTGTTTTTTTTTTCAATTTTGTTGTTTTGACCATGCAACATGTGGGATCTTAGTTCCCTGATCAGAGATAGAACCCATGCTGTCTGCACTGGAAGCACGGAGTCCTAACCACTGGACTGCCAGGAAAGTCCCTCGGTTCTGTTTTACTGTCATGTATTAACATACTCAGACCCAGAAAATGTCAGATACTTTTCAAATCACTTCCAATATATAGATTGTAAGCATTTCCTAAAGGTTTCAGGATATTTACCTGACAGTCTTATAGATTTGTGTAAGAGAACGTAATTGTTAGTGATAACATGTATTGTAGTAATACTGAACTTTTTATACTATAATGTTGTATCTTTTTGTGTTCTTACATATTTCAAGGATAAAGCATAGATGAATACCTATAGAACTTTTACTATCTAGCTTTGTCCAATAGTATTTTGCAGTGTTTGCTTCAGGTTTTTTTTCTTGGCCACACCCAAGTTCCATATGGCTTGCAGGATCCTAGTTCCCCCAACTAAGGATGGAACCTGGGGCCCCGACAGTGAAAATACTGAGTCCTAACCGTTGGACCACCAGGGAGTGCCCCAGATTTCTTTTTTAAAGAAATAAAACAGTACAGGTAGAGTTGAAAATTCCTTCGTTAGTATCCATCTTGATTTCATTTCCTTCTTTTCTCCCCAGAGATGAGATAATCATTATGTTGAATTTGTTGTTAATTCTTCTTATGTTTGTTTTTATATTCTTACTGTATATTACATATTACATTACATATACCATACATTACATCCATAAGCAACATTATATACTTTTTTACATTTCATATATGTATATAAATATATAATGTTGTTTATGTATCTGTGTTTATCTTTGTTAGTCTGGTTCATTCCTCTTAATTGCTGTGTAATGGCCAATTGTGTTAATATGATCTATAGTTATTTAGCCATCTTCTGCTAAGGCGCGTCAGTCGTGTCTGACTCTGTGCGACCCTGTAGACGGCAGCCCACCAGGCTCCCCGTCCCTGGGATTCTCCAGGCAAGAACACTGGAGTGGGTTGCCATTTCCTTCTCCAGTGCAGGAAAGTGAAAAGTGAAAGTGAAGTCGCTCAGTCGTGTCTGACTCTCTGCGACCCCACGGACTGCAGCCCACCAGGCTCCTCCATCCATGGGATTTTCCAGGCAAGAGTACTGGAGTGGGGTGCCATCACCTTCTCCGAGCCATCTTCTACTGATAGTCATTTAACTTATTTCCAAGGGTTTGCTATTATGGGCAGTGCTGCACAGAACCCTTTTTTTCTCCTTCATGTTTAAAATTAATTTTATTTATCAATACCCCTTGGAGATAGGTAAAAAGCCCATGTTGTTACTGTCATTTGATAGATGGAAAAACTTAAA